>NW_020956460.1:0-5966 GCF_003031625.1 Empidonax traillii
GCAGGAGCAGGGCAGTGATCCTTCCCCTGTACTCTGCATTGGTGAGGCCACACCTTGAGTATTGTGTTCAGCTCTGGGCCCCTCAGTTCAGGAAGGACATTGAGGTGCTGGAGCGGGTCCAGAGAAGAGCAACGAGGCTGGTGAAGGGACTTGAGCACAAGTCCTATGAGGAGAGGCTGAGGGAGCTGGGGTTGTTTAGCCTGGAGAAGAGGAGACTCAGGGGAGACAGACATCACTCTCTACAACTACTTGAGAGGAGGTTGTAGCCAGGTGGGGGTCAGTCTCTTCTCCCAGGCAGCTACCAGTGAGACAAGAGGGCACGGCTTTAAGCTCTGCCAGAGGAGGTTTAGGTTGGATATTTGGAAGAGATTCTTTACAGAGACGGTAATCAGGCACTGGAATGGGCTGCCCAGGGAGGTCGTGGATTGTCCGTCCCCAGAGGTATGTAAGAAGAGACTGGATGTGGCACTTAGTGCCATAGCCTGGTAACTGTGGTGGTAGTGGATCAAGAGTTGGACTTGACGATCTCAGATGTCCTTTACAACCCATTTGATTCTATGATTCTGTGATTCTAAAATACCACTAAAGAATATTTAAACAGGATCAAGAATAAGCCAGATGGAGCATTTCAGACTTATCCTTGGGGATTACTATCAAATGTGAATATTTCTAATGGGGATGCATGGCTGCAGCAAATGCAATGCTCTGTGTGTTCCATAATAGATCTATAACACTCCTGGTCTGAAAAAGACAAGGACTAGCAATATGATAATGATGAGGACTGGGCTACCTTACACATTCATCAGAACTATTTAGTTACCTGCACCAAAACATATTTTAATATAGCTCAAAGTACTTTTGTACATCTGGGAACAAAGTACTCAAACTGTACCTTTATCAGGGACATATTCAAGAGAGGATGTAAGGACCACAGCTCACTGGGAGAACCCAGCACTACTACACATAATGTGCACAGATGAGGTTCCAATCAGCAGAAGCATAGAAAGATAATGCTGTAGGTGGAGCTGGTGAGATGGACACTGAAACACTGCAGAGTCCTCTGATCATCTTTAGAACATAGGGGAGAATGCAGGCAAAAGGAACAGAAATTAGATAATTTCTGGCAATGGATCAGAAATTATAGTTATTACTCAGAGTGTAGGTTAGAATTTTAAAAAGAGATTGAATTACAGTAAATTGGCATGTTTCTGGGGAAAATATGAAAGATGGGATAAAGCTCTTCAATTTGCAAAGAAAAACCATGAAAATATCAGTACCTGCAGGTTTTTTTTTGTTGTTTTTGTTTTTGTTTTTGTTTTTTTTTTGTGAGCCGGTAACTAATCATGGGAACATGTCACCACCAGGGATGGTGGTTGATTTTCTGTCCTTTAAGAGTCACAGCTTGGATACCATCTGGAGGATAGGCAATAGTCCAACATAACATCAATATCAATGATATACAGGACGATCTAATGATCCCTTTTGGCCTGATACTCAAGGAACTGAAGTTCACGAGAGTTCTGTCACTGACCTTAGCAAAGGCAGGATTTCATCTTCTGTTCCCAAGGCTTTAATAATGGAAGAGGTATTGGTTACCTCTGCTCAAATGAATGGAGGCAAAATGATGTGCAATACCATGAAGGAAAGCTGCCAACAGAAAGCAGCAATAATGCAAGTTGAGACCAACTACTTTTTTTTTTTTTTTAAAGTGAGCATTTTCTGCATTTCAGCTGCATAGTCTCTTGAAGCACATCTGTGTGGTCAGTTCTAATTATAGAACACTTCTGGGACATAACTCTGTGTACAGTGTGAACCAGGGCTGCATCTCAGGCTTTGAAAAGCAGCAGATGAGAGGGGAGATCCTAGTGATCCAGATTTTGCAAAAATAATGGATGCAATTTTGGTAATTGAAGGCGAAGGAAGTTGTCAAAGATGGGTCAAATTGAAGGTCAACTGTGTTCTCAGTGAAGGGAAGCAGGATTAACAGCAGTGGATAATTCTGGACTCTGGAGATGACTGCATCTCTGTCAATGAGCCAAGAGAAAAGATAGATTCTTCCACTTCAGCGGGGTTGACTATAGCTTCAACCTCAGAAACTGGCCTATTTGTATAGCTGTATTTAGATACCTTGCCAGAAGTGAGGCTGCTGGCTCTGTACTAGTTTCTTTTAATAAGACATGTTCAAATGTTACAAATCAGCAAATTTTCTTTTTGTCTCTGTGGAGGGGCGGGGGGAAGGGGGGTGGGAAGCACCACAAGAGCAGCATACTCTGCGCATAAATGGCTGATCAGTTACTTGACCCCTTCCACGGTAAGAAGAGACAAAACATTTTCTATAATAAAAAATATTCTGGCTTTAAAGGTCAAGTACAGGAAATACTCTGATAATACCAAAGGCACTGAAAGCATACTTTTGATTTTCCTGTTTTCATTTAGATTTGCATTTTGAGGCACTGTTTAACAAAATGCAAGCGGTCCCTGTAAGGCATGAACGCAATCCAGTAAAATATGGATGTATATCCAAGGTGAATGTACACTTAAAAGCAAAACCACAAACACATAATTGATCAAAATGTCTCTGAAGTATCCCTTAAAAGGACTTCAGCATCAACTACTTTTGATAGTGAGTATATGCAGTGAAGCTATCAGAATAGTCAAACAATAACGCTTTAGCTCTTTGAAAGTGGATAGAAAACAAAAGCACAAGTAGGTGGGTTCCAGGTTATCCACTCTCCCTGGTATACGCCTTTCTTATTCAGAAAACCCTTAAAATCCAAACTGAGTTTGTAAAAAAGATTATTTAATGTCCTATAACAAAGATTATGTGAATACCCTACTGATATACTTGTATTCACTATCATGTTTGATTTGCATAAAGTTGCACTGCTTTTTTCATGATAATTAGACCTAGGACATATGAATTTTGCATCGTTCTTTCTGACATGACCTGTGATCTAAAGGATTCACTTAGTCTCAGTGCTTCTTCACCTCCTTATACAAACCAAAAAAGGTTTTCCTTCCTGTTGAAGTAAATGGACTTATAATTGCCAAATATTACAATTCTGTCATTTGAAGACCAAACCCGTCATTCCAGGTGTACGTTGCTCAGGTGGGCTTCAGTGTTACTACCTTAAAAATAACTGCATTTGCAAAGCTTAAAACAGTATTTCCCTGCCTATGTATTGATCGCTTTGGTTTTCAAAAGTCAGACACCTCTTCGAGACATCTATACACCGTACCCAAATAATGCCAGTTGTGCCATACCAACAGTCACTTCAATGGAAATATCTGTCTTTTCAAAGTTCCCTACATCTTCCTTTTCCCTCTTCCATTTTCCTTTAAGTGCTGCTGTAATATTACGTCTACTCACCTTGATAAGAAAAAGTGCCAATACTACAATATTTTTGTCATTTGACAGCTTCATCACATTAAACTCTCTCTTTCACTGATCCTGCAACTACTTTTGTTATATTCACAGCTGGGTTTTTTTTATCTTTAATATTCTTGTATATTTTGTGTGTTGAGGATATACATTTTTTTTCTTTTTTTTCTCCTTACTCCCCAGCCTCATTTATTGCTTTCTATTACATATATATGTATCTTACACACTTTAGACAACTGGCATTGTTTTATTACATTTGGTTCCTCCTGATCCTGCAATACTTGGAAGCCATAACTCTTTCTGAGTATCATCATTTTCAAAAATCCAGGGAAGTAATTTAGAGCTTATTGGCAAAGCAAACATCATAAATAGTGAGGAGCTTTCAAATTCTGAACCTTGAAGAACCTGACTAGTAAAATTCTGGTCCATGTGTAGTCTAAAGCAGTGTTATTATCAATGTGAAACAGCTGAGCTTACTCAAAATACAGGAACAGATCTTCCATCCCCTTTCTCTGTGTCACACATGATACATGCAGATGCACAACATCTTCGCTTGAGTATTACATCAGAAACCTCACTGATGGTGTCAGGAGATGCTCTGCATGAGTAAACATCAGACGACTGAAACTATACATACAGATCTCTAGACAATTTTCAAGTAATTTGGCCATTTAAATAATCACTTGAAATACTCTTCTTTCAAATTCAGTAGCAGTTCCCACAACCTAAACTGACTAACCATCACTGCAGCCATTAATTAGAATCAGTAGAAATAATTGGTGCAATATTATGAGTAATATTCTGAAATCTGTTTTCTGTAGACTGTGCCAGCTGTTTGCGGGTTCTGAGTAGCTCAGAGAAGAGAGCAATATTATCAGTGGAATCCAGCTCCAGGTCAATACACCTGAATTTAGGTGCCTACTGTTGCCCACACCCAGGCATTTAGAGCCTTTTGGGCATCCCTTGGGCATCCTGTCAGGCCACTAGCTCTTGATGAAGAAGAGTTTGGGTCTTCTGCAGGTCCTGCTATCACACATGGCAGCTCTGTGTGGGTAAGTGAGATACATTGGGGCATCTTAATGACACAAGGTGCCTGTGTGTGGGTGCTGCATCCCACTCCTGCCCTCTCTCAGTGGCTGTGGGAGTTCGGATGCTTGACCCACGTGTAGACTTAGACATGTAGGCATCCATGTGCAGGTGTTGGGATCCTTTCCTGTATTCCCTCTAGGAGAGAGACTGATTTCAAAAGCATGTTTAGGCATTCCCAGGGTTGGCCCTAGCTTTTATGTGCTCTACACTTCTCCAGAAATACTCTGGGAGGCCTCACAGCTGTCCACAAATACAGAGTCAGACAAAGGAACTGAAACAAGACAGAGGAGAGAGGAGACAGAGACCTCTGCCTTGAGATGGGCAAGCTCTGCAGGCAGTGTTGGGTTTGTGCACATGCCCTTGCCAGCACCACTGAATGCCCTCCAGAGAGAAGCTGCTGCAGGGGCAGGAGTCAATAGGCAGCACTGCTGACATTGCTTGCCAAGAGACAGACTCACAGACACGTTGCAGCGTGGCTGGGGATGTGCTTATGCACTCAGTGGTTTTTACATCTGAGAGTCATCTTTGCAAAGCCATGATCATGGCCAGACAGCATCCCCGAGACAACGCAGTGACCTCTGGCTGTGGCACTGACGCCTCTGGCTGTCTGTCCTTGAGTTTGCATGGGAACAAAAAAGGAATGCACACAGCAACTGACATCTGTTTTCTTTATTTGTGTAGAAAAACATATGCTGCATCTTCTCTAGTACTGTGCTTCCTTTTCTCCAGTAAAATTTCCAAACTCCATACCCCAAATTTATACTCTGTTCTTTGGATACAAAGGCCAAGCTGAAAAGTATTTAGCAGCTCCAGAAGGTACTAACAGCCTTGAGGAGCTCACTGGTAGCATCCAACAGCTGACAGAGAAGTGATATGTGAATACCCATAGATAGATTTATAGGTGTATTGTGTATCAGTGTCGTTGCTGATTTCATTAAACCCATACGCATACCTGTCTTTCTAAAATGATCCTGGGGTGTGTGAGCGAATATCTGGCCATAGATGGCACCAAACAACCACGAGTGGAGCAATCCCTTCTTGCTGATGGAGCAGCCGGCTGAGGCTGCTGGCTTGCGGCTGCACCCCAGGACAGCCCCAGCAAATAGACTGCCTGCCGTGTGATGCCCGAAATGTAACAACTTCTTCTAAGAAACGAATCTGCATATCCCTCCCCCCTTCCCCCCCCGCCATTAAATAGCCTTTTTGAGCGTCACAATTATTCTTCTTGTTTAATTCCCTCCCTCTGCCCTGGGTTATTTCCTTTTAAATACAGCAGCTCATAAAAAGCCCTACCACCGTCGTGGAGGAAGTATGTTGGCACTTTGAAAGAGCGTGAGAAGGGACCAGTGCTGCTCTGAAGACCCAGCAGTCTGAAAAGGCTGTTGCATAGGATTGTATGTCATGAAGCCTAATTTTTGCATTTTCAAGCCATTAGGTAAAGTAATCTTATTCATAAACTGATGAACCTCTATTTTAAAATCTGATTACTAGGTTT
>NW_020956460.1:6150-8639 GCF_003031625.1 Empidonax traillii
GGCACTTTGAAAGAGCGTGAGAAGGGACCAGTGCTGCTCTGAAGACCCAGCAGTCTGAAAAGGCTGTTGCATAGGATTGTATGTCATGAAGCCTAATTTTTGCATTTTCAAGCCATTAGGTAAAGTAATCTTATTCATAAACTGATGAACCTCTATTTTAAAATCTGATTACTAGGTTTTATTCCAGCAAGAGTTACCTGGATGATTTCTTCTCCTGTACCTCTCTGAAGCTTAGAAAGTTTTTGATTTCCAGCCTAGAATTATTTGTAGACTTTCTTTTTTTTTTTTTTTTTTTTTTTTTTTTTTTTTTTTTTTTTTTTTTTTTTTTTTTTTTTTTTTTTTTTTTTTTTTTTTTTTTTTTTTTTTTTTTTTTTTTTTTTTTTTTTCATTCCTGTACCAACTTTGTGTTTTAGCTTAAATACCTCTTCTTTCTACTCTGTATTCCCTGCTTGGCAGAGCTTCCCATCGTGCCCATCATCAGACCGGCCCTGAGCCACACGATCACAGGTTTGGGAGAAAGACATTTGATCCTCCGTCTATCACCTCCACACCTGGAAAATATGCCCAGAGATTTTCCTGGTCTCCCAACAAAACACCCATCTGCCACTGGGACTAGAGCATCATAGATTGGGTAAAGGGCTTATGAAGACATCAGCTTGATGAGGGCCATCAGGAGGGCAAGAGTCAGGTGAGGTTAGGAGAGGGATGAGTAAGGAGTAAACAGGCAAGGAAAGAAGTGAGGTGATGCCATCTCTGAAGAAGAGGTGACGGGGCTGAGCAGTGGATGCAGATGGCTTACGGCAACTATCTCCTGAATAACTTTGAAGGCTTTTGTCATTGCTTGTTGTGATCATACCAGGGAGACTAGAAAACAGGCATTTTTTGGTCACATGTGAGGTCAAGGCCTTTCTTAATTCACTTTGCACTCTTACCTGTTTTCCTGGAGTCTTGCCATCAAGGTCATCAGTTTCGCCCAGCTTGCTAGCCAGGTGCTCCTCTGACCAATCAGTGTCTCACAGCTGTGTGCACTTTGGTGCACACCCATTCCCCAAATCTGACCGTTAAATTGGATCTCAATGCTGATCCTCTATTATTTCTCAGAGTACACTCTCCAATAATTTGCTTGCCTTCAAGCACAGAGTGCTGTTATTCTCCATCCATCCCTCTTCCTCTCCTCTCCTCTCCTCTCCTCGCCTCGCCTCGCCTCGCCTCGGCAATTTGTACCCGAGCATAGCTACTATATTTTGGTCCAGCTTTACTACTCTCTTTGCAAACTTAATTGCACACACTGAAGTGATATTTTATGTATCTTTAATTAAGAACAGGGGATAGGAAGTTTGCATATTGCTGAGTCAGAATGTCTGCTTTTATAATTCTCAACTCAGATGCACAGTAATACACCTGAGAGGACTCCTTTCCTATGATTACATACCCATTTCATTTTAGTCAATTACTATTGACTGATACTCAGTGATTGCTTCTGGGATGAAAAAGGGAAAAGTAGTACATGAATATGAAAACAAGATAGTCAGATTTATTTTGCAAACACAAATTTGGATTTTTAAGACTTTATTCCGGTCTCTCATTAAACATAGATAATGAATTCCAGAGATCGAGGATTTCTTGTGTATCCTGTAGAACACTTTAGCTATTAAATCAATTATAATTCTTTTGGGAGTTTTGCCTTGGGAAAGGTGGAACACACAGTGCAGAACTAGCATATTAAAAAGGCTCCATTGGTTTAGACCAAAAATTCGTATAGGATCTGCATCCTAAGAGAAGGAAAAAGGATAGGGGAACATGAAGAGATACTTTATATTTGTAGCTTTCAGGAATCTTGTACTTGTTTTGGTTCATGTTCTGCTTGTGCTCAACTAGTTTTAATGTTGTAGTAAAATGCACTTTTAGAAGCTACATCTTGTTAAATAAGTGAGGGTTGATATGTTTATTACTTAGACATTTCATGTCCTTGACATCTCTTTCTTTCTTTCCACCATGAGATGGTGGCAAAGCTAATGTAGTCTCAAGGTTTCTGACTAACACTAACATTTATTTGAGGAGATCCATAAATTATATGTAACATTCATAAACTGATATTCAGGCTCAAATTTCACAGCTTCTTCTCTCATTTAGCATAAAGTAAAATATCCTAAGCATCCCTCTTCTAACATATTTGCTACTGGTTATACATGATTATTGTGATATGTCCAAATAACAGCTGTATTCCATCCTCACAAGTTTTCTGAATTTGTATAAGTACATTTTCTCCTTTAAAGTATGTTTCTCCATTACCATCCAACAGAATGAAATGTTGATTAATATCAGCTCACTATGTGGAAAAGAAAGGTGAGACAGCTAAACTGATCACTATCCTTATCTGAGCCTGCTGGAATTAAAAAACCTTTTTCTATCCTTCTTTCAACTTGTTTCATAATGTAATAGCAATTTTGGTTTGTAGCTTTCCCTGAACTTCATCTATCCTTCCATTC
>NW_020956460.1:8726-23392 GCF_003031625.1 Empidonax traillii
GTTGATTAATATCAGCTCACTATGTGGAAAAGAAAGGTGAGACAGCTAAACTGATCACTATCCTTATCTGAGCCTGCTGGAATTAAAAAACCTTTTTCTATCCTTCTTTCAACTTGTTTCATAATGTAATAGCAATTTTGGTTTGTAGCTTTCCCTGAACTTCATCTATCCTTCCATTCCCTTTAGCTATTGAGTCTTTCTGTCTTCGGATATGCTTTTCTGTATTACCAGTGACTTCCTCTGAATTAAGTAAAAAGAGAATATTTTCAGCTTTAATTTGTAATTTATTTTCTATACTCTCACAGAAATTAGGTTGAAATGAGAATAGCAGATAAATTCATCCACAGATCCCAGGACACTTAGTACCAAACTCATGCCTTTCAGATACACTAAATATTACCTGTTTTCCAAAACCTAGGAGCAGGTTTTGTATGACCTCAGGCAATAAAACCATCCCCACATTTACAGGGAGGTAGAAAGTTCCCAGGGTCCTCAGCATGCCTGAGCTCACGGAAAATGAAAAGACTCTCCTATTGGGTCCCAGAGGGATTTGGAGCACGTACTGATGGTGGCATGGAGGGTGGTTTTTTTTTCCTGACCCTGAAGCCTTGAAGCATGAGATTTGATTATAATCACTGTCCTGTTGCAGAGCTGCAAAATTTATGAGTATTAAGAGCACGGCAGAAAGTTTCCTTTTCTCTATAGAAGACCACCAGTGGGTATATAGGGTGATCCCTGGATTTCAAATGCACACACACAGACATACAGAGCTTTCCTCATCACACCCAGAGGCAGAAGAGAGACAGCTAGTTCACCTGAAAGCATGAGCAACATCTCTTTCTTTCCTGGATAAAGTGTTCAGTCATTCACCATTCTCTCTGTTCAGCTAAGCTCAGATGACAATCTCTGGACCACATTTTGTTCCTATTTTCCAGGGTGAAACTACTGCAGCTTCTCCGTATGAGACATGGTTTTAGAATCTCCTCCCATCTTCCTTTTGGGAAAGGTTTTTCCTAATCCCTGAATTACTTGTAGATCTCTTCCCAAGGCCAGTGCAGTGTAGGCACTCTCTCAGCTGGGTTGCACAGCGAGCAGGTTTGCCCCCTCACTTGCAGGCCACCTTCCTCCTTACAGCTGCAGAAGCCGTGGTACACCATGATTTGTCTTCTCTTTCATTTTTTCTCATTTCATTCTCGTCACAGTTGCTCATTTTCAGCATGCCCTCTAACACTGAAAATGTGTGGAAATATGCTTTCCCCCCAAGTAACTGGGTCTTTCTTTTGTAGACATTAGAACAAACCCTACTGTATCAGGACCATGAACACAGTAGCCAGTTCCTACATGTCAACAATGCACTCTTCAGAGACCCAAAATCTTGCCAGCAAAGACTTTGTGACTCATCCTGTGAATCATCAACATAAATGCTGAGTAGCCTTGGACCAGAATCTGAATGCTGGGAGACTCATCAAAACCTGCCTAATTCATTGGAGATCAACATTCTCATCTACCTTGAGACCAGTCTGTAAATGACTGGATTTACAATTTGCCTTCTCTCACCAGAAAAAAGCTTTTTGATAAAAGTATATAAATAAATAATATAAATTAAGTATATTAATATATTTTTATATATTATTGAAAATTAATATTATATTTCTATACATTTAAATATTGTTAGTAGTTACAAAATCTCCTGATTTATTTCCTTTAAAATCCTAGGCATAAAATTCGTAGGACTGTATATTTGAAAATGTTTACATTTAGTATGCACCACTTTGAATTTTCCCATGTTAATTTTATAAAAATAAAAAAGAAAACTTTTGTGCTAGCTGAAAATTTGCTGCTGTAGTTAGTATTTTTCTTTTTCCCAATATAGGCTGAGCACAGAGCCAGTCCTTTCATACCCCTAAAATCTACAGAGAAAATATGAGCTTCATGTGAGAGCTTCATCCAAAGGCTTTTAGGAAGCAGCTTTGAGGAGTCCTTCTGTGTCTCTGCAGTGGTGGGTTTTTGGGGCCACCCACTGTACTGCACATTCCTCAGTGCCTACCTCACTCACCAATGCCCACAGCACCTTCTGGCTATTTCATCCTTAGCTTCCTCTTGAGAAACAGCCATAAATTGAATACGTTTCAGCTCCATGGGTTGCAGGTTTTGGGTTTGCATCCTGATGACATGTTACTCAACAGATCGTTTTCCTAAGCATTTAGGGAGCTGCAAAGAAAGAAACCTTTCTGGTCTTAGTACTTTAACAACTGTTTAATGATGCACTTTATGTGTCTTTACTGCTACCTTTCTCTATGGGTTTTCTTTCCCCAGCACTTAATTCTGATATTCAGGGTGTATTTCGGCCCTACAAAATTCAGCAAAATTCATGTATAATCTCTCACTGCTACTTTCTCAGGGAAGTTATATGATACTAAGCAGAAAGACTAAACATAAACCCATTTTTCATCATTAATAGCTATGTCCTCAGTACAGATGAGAAATGCTAAAATATATTGATTAAATGCTGGCATATGTTTGTCAAGCATGTCAATCAACTGAAGAGCAATATAATCATAAACATATAATTAAAGGTGAATTGTTCATCCCAAAGGAGCCAAGCCAGCCCTTTAAGAAACTGTAAAACCTGAGAAGTCTCAGCAGTGTTGGAGCCGTGCACAGGCTGAGTGCAGTTACTGATCCTCCTTGAGAAACCATGACTCGAGAATTACTCCTCAGTGGCAGTTGCTTCAGAATTAATGATTTGGTTTTAGCAAGTTTAAAAAAAGATGTTAATCTCTAACATGTCTAAGCTAGTAGAGCAGGAAAATAGAATAAGCATTAAAGTACAGAACATGCTCAAATTAAACGTTATCACTAAAAAGCTTTTTTAATCAAGTGTCCAGTGTAAATAAGTCTGCAGTAGGACAAGCTGAACAAGCATTTCTGAGACTTTCTGTACAGTGGAGAAGCTGAAAAAAATGATTCCTGATTTGTGACATGACAGAGCTTCAGGGTTTTTTGTCTTAGGTGCTCCAATACCTCTGTGTGTCCTGGACTCCACTAAAGTTAATTAGGGCAGATTTAGAGGGGAGATTTAATTAGAGGTCTATAATCTACATTTTTTTTTTACTTCTATGTTAGATTCAGTTACTAATTTGCCATTTTTCAGATTTCTAATTTCTTCTTCTTCATATCATAAAAAATTATAAAAATGTAGAAAAAGATAATGATAGAAATGTAACACATATAGTTGTACGTGAACAGCCTGCAAACCCCAAATTTAATGCTTTAATGATTGTGACAAATGTGAGATGATAAAAAACTTTAGGATAAAATGCCTGTCAGGCATTTTATGCCCCAAAATGAAATTGTCAGGACATTGCTTTATTTTTCTGCTGTTAAAACTAGCTGAAAGAAAACAGGATCTCTGTTTCTTAAGACTTTGTTTCCTTCCACTATTTCTTTCCTTTACTAAACTGCATATTGTAATCCTGTTGTCATCACAATCTGTCGTGGGAATATGATACGATGCCGTTCTCACTGACGGCAAAACTCGTTTTGACTTAGGAACACAGGGAACCACATTGTATAACCTCTTTCCTCAGTTTATACAACATAGAGTCAGCTCTAAGATATCAAATGGGTAAAGAGTAAAATACTGAGTTCTCAGATAAGGAAAATAACTAGAAAGCAGAATGTTCTAGCAGAATGTAAAAGAGAAATAATCTCAAGTTGGGTTTTTTTTAAGAGTGTTAGTACCCCTTACTTACCGAAAGCTAGTTCATTCACCAAGCTCAGTGTGCTCAAATATCTTATGTAAGGCTCTTCAGGCTTTAGACTCAAATTCGGAGATTATGAAAAAAAATTTCGTCCTGGGCTCTATGCTTTCTGCATAACATTGTGCAAGCTGTCCTGCAGAAGCATGTGATCTGAAATGGCATGATCCCCCAGTCACAGGGGCACCAGCACTGCTCAGAATAGCATGGTTCATGGCAGTGCAAAGGGATGCTCTGGGAACTGAATGAATCCTCAAGACTAGCCTTATGTCATTTGCTTTCTATCCAGGGTTTCATATAGTTTCATCACGAAGAAATCTTGGCCTGATTCAATCCCAACTGCTGTTTTTCTCCACTGCCCTCTTGTGGAAGCAGTATTAGCACAGGCAGTGAAATTTGACTAATGAGTGTTGGTATCTGACCTTAATCAATTAAAAAATTGAAAAGAAAAAATCAAAACATCAATAACTTTACAGATTTTTTTTAACAGACACAAAGGATCTTTATCAGAAAGGAAAGGCTATATGAGAAATAATATACAGGTTATTGGGTGCAATACAATGATCTGCAGATTTCCCACTATTCTTTTTGTGCACCCAGAACAAGGAATGTACTCTCAATCTATTCCTATTTTTCATGATGGAAATACACAGCCTAAGAAGAATGTTACACAAAAATCTCCTTGGATTCGGAGAGAACATAAAGATCATCCTCTAAATTACTGCTCACCTTGAATCTCTCCATAGGTGCTGCCTAACAGAAAGACAAGCAGTCTCTATATTTACAACTAATCATACCTGCAAAATATCAAGTTTTCTCACCTCATTTTGTGCATTGTGTCAATTGAAGATGTAGCAAGATCTGCTCAGTGGATTGCTGAGGTTGCTAAAACACACTCTCAAGGTTTACAGAAAGGGAGAAAAAAGTGAAAGGTTTCATACTACCAACACAGATAATGAGGGAAGAGCTCTAGACAGCACACATTCTGCTTATTTTCTCTGCTGATCTCTAGAGAAAAAGCAGGTCATTCTCATACTGATGGAATGCCAACAGGTGTAGTTAAAACTGGAACTCCAGGAGGAAAAAAGATATTGTAGGAAATGCTTCTGCACAAGGAAGTCTTGAAAACAAAGGAAAAAAAAAAGACATGTATGTTTGAGTCAAAAAGTACATTTTCACTACCTAATCTGTGAATGAGGATCTTTAGAAAAGTGCAACTTTCCTACTCCCAGGATAATGATGCCAATAGATGTTGCCAATAATCAGGATAATCATGCCAACAAATTATGGTTACACAACTGACAGGAACCTCCTCACATGGACTGCAGGCAGAGGTTTCAGTATTAAGGCACTCACACTCAGTGGCTGTGCCCTCCTCCTGCCAGCTCAACACCTCTGCTCCTCATCTGGCTGCTTTTCCTGCTAGCTCCTCACCAGGTATTTTTCCATCCCCCTCCTTACACTAATTTCCCCAGCTGATGTAGCTGATGTGCTGAGAGGGCTTGGGCTCCTACTATTTTCTCGTGACCTGTTCACCTCCGCAGATTCAGGAGATACTTTCCACTATCTTATGGCCAGTGAATCCTCAAATATTTTTCTATAGGACAGGGGACTCAGAAACATTCTCCCTCCCCCATCAGGATGCCCTGTCACTTCTTGATTAGGGCATTTTCTGGGGTAGTTGAAAACCTAAGTTTTAGCTCTTTCAGCCTGAGATAACAGTTAAATAGATACATCCTGGTGCAGAGCACAGTTGAGATCTCCCATATGGTTTATGAGGATCAACAACCTCATTTCAGCTGAGAAAGATGGCAGATAAAATGGACATATCCCACAGTGGGTTACGGTCTATCCTGCCTTATCCCTGAATTTAGCACTCCAAATGCAGTGATTTGTTTTTCTGCTTAGTTCAAGATACACAACTCTGTGGATATGAATAGGAAGTTTGTGTGCACATTACATCCTCAACATTTCTAATTGTAATATAATTTTGAGTTTCAGGAAGGCTGGTCAGATGAGAAAATGTAAAGGGAACTGATTCTGATGATAACGATAAGGACAACTAACTAACAAAAGGGTGTTCAGTGTTTTGCTCGTGTTCTCTCAGACAACGGCCTGATAATAAAAGGGAACAAAAGAAACATGATGAATGAGAGTGGAGCTCCAAAGAGGAAACAAAACACAGTTGCAAACAAAGATAGTGAAATAATAGGGATCCTTTAAACCAGTTGGCGCTTTCCTGCAGAACCTAAGACACAAAATTCACATAGGCCAAAAATGCTGATTGTTAAACATGTATGTGTATCTAAACAAGGTGTACCTTAGAGTCAGGAAAAGGGTAAGGACTGGAGGATTTGCTGACTCAATGGAACATCAATTGGGTCAATTCAATATGAGGCTTCAATGCTCATAAAACTTCAAAGACTTATTTAAATAGTAAGTCCTAGCATGTATTTCAAATTAAAAATAATCTTGGATAGAAGCATCTCCCTGTTCTTAGATTTTGCAAAATAAAATTTGCCATCTAGCAGTAGAACACAAAATAGCAAGCAGAAAAGCTCAACAGGTGAATCTGTGTTTTTTGGCATCAGTTTAGATAAAATAGAAATAATAAAAAGTATCAAGGCAAGTAACAAGGCCAAAGCTGTGCATCTTTCAGTGCAAATAGATGCAAGTGATTTTGTTTCCTTTTACAAAAACACTGACAATTTAGAAACCTCTTGAGCTTTCTCTTTCTCCATTGTAATAAAAGGCTTAAGAAACAACAGCAAAAATCCCATTTTACCATATATGCACTGCTGAGTTTAAACATGGCTTGATTAAAAAACGAAAATTACTGCATTTCTGATGTATCATTGGGCCAGCGTGAAGGCGCTCATTCCCACAGTGCTCCAAAGATGTGTTGCCTAAAACCCCTAGGGAAGCATCTCACACACTCCAGCAGGCCTGCAGGATTTCAGCTGTGCTGCCACTTTACCACTTTACCACATTGTTGCTCCCAAATCCTCTTCTTGTGAGTGAGTTAACATATATGATGCTGTTCCTTTCTGAGTCTGCCCTGAGCACAGCCCTTCTTCCCCAAGAGACCCAGGAGCATCAAACCTGTGAGATCGTATGGCATTTCAACAGCAGGGGGATGGATAATTCCTGCACTGTTCCTGTGAATCCCCACCTGCCCACCTCAAACACGGATCAGCAGTTAAGAGCACAAGACAAATGAAGGGAATTCTGAAGAGTGGAGTGTTACTTAGCCTCTCAGAGAGAAAGGTCTGCTGGGGCAGGGTCAGCAAGTGGCTGGTCTGGCACAGAGATGCAGTCAATGCTGGTGTGCCAATGTTGGCCCTTATTGATCAATATATGAACTCACACATAACTATGCACACGTGTGCTTACATGTGACTTTTACATACTTGTGTAAGAAGTAAATTAAGTTGATACAAACCTGGAAAAAAAAAGTAACTCTAGCCCCTCCAGTCTGGCAGGGGGGCTGTAAAAATATGACCTCTTTGTCAGTGGAGAATAACTGCAGATATAAGTTCTAGTTATTTGGGGGTTGGGTTTTATTCTTTTTTTTTCTCTTTTTTTTAGCTATGGGAGGACTATCTAGAGGCTTCTCAGCACAGATCTCCCCCTCTCCTTTTCCTAAAGAAATAATTCACACAAAGGGTTCCACTCACAAGACACAGAGTAAAGTTACCTTCCTAAGTGAGAATTGCGATCAACATATGCTAGAAAACCTTTCAGGACCATGTGTAAAAATAGCTGAAGCTGTATTGTTTGTCTTAGCACTCTGAGCTATTCCCAAGCTGAGACCAGATCTTTGTGTTTGCTCAGGCATAAGGGGAAGTGTTAATGTTTACTGAGTCGGAACATTGTTTCTTAAAGAGTTTAATTAAATTTATCGTTCTTGGCCCACGGTGTCTCAAGACACGCCACAGAACACACCGAGCCACCAGAAAAATGCAGATAAGCACAACTCCATTTTCTGTGTTTTTCAAGTAACAAACTGTGACGGGGGGGAAGCATCAGTTTGAAAATGACCCTATTCTATTAACAGTTTTTCTCACCAAATTCTCACTGTAGAAGAAGAATGTGGAAGTGGAAATAATTAAATTGCACATTGAAAGAGATATATTTCATGTGAATTAAAGATGCTTATCTTCATTAAAATAACCAGGAAGGGAACTGCTGGGCTTCATTCAGTTAAGAAAGACTTGGTATTCATGTTTATTTTCCATTTAGTAATTAGAACCCCTGGGATATGAAAACTTAGCTGAAACTGTTCATCTTGAAATTTTCACTAGGAATCCAGCCCAGTTTGCAATAATTAAAGGTTATTATCTGATGGGGAGAAGTGGAGAAAGTAGTATCTTGTTTTTTCCTCCAATTTTTAAATTACTTTGATTAGAATGTAAGAACAGTAACTCCTACATGGGAAGGGTGCTTGTCCAGTTTAGTCTCTGACACTGGATGCTGAGAAGGCTCGGATGTATCTTCCTTATCTATGTCTGATAGTTTTTAAAACTCTTCTATGGTTTTGGTCTCTATGGCACCCTGTGGCAATAAGTTTCTAAATTTAATTACATATTATATGAAAAAGCATCTTCTGATACTTTAAGCCCATGATGTGGCAATTTAGGGAATGCTTCTAAATCATAGATCATGATAAATAGCTGCTTACATTCTCTATATCATGAATGATTTACAGATATCCAATAAAATTCTTTTAGTCACCTTTTTTCCTCTGCTGAAGAATTCAGTAATACTTCCTCGCCTTGCCTAGGTGCTGTTTCCAGTCTCTGATCCTAATTGTGGCCTGTCTGTATCTTTTCTAGTTATACTGTATCAGTGGAGCAAAAGTCCATGCAATACTCAAGGTACAATTTCACCAGTGGCTCACAGGGTGGTATGATCATGGTTTCTGTTTCATTTTGATACCTGCACTTAATGAGTTTCTCATACCTAAACAACATTCAGTACATTCACTACAAGCCATGCTTACTCCCTCATATGTAAAACCTTCACCTTAATTTTTTTATAACCCATGTAATTTATTTTTGACTAATTTCACCATTAGTTTTCACCACTTAGACTAATTTCACCATGAGCAGCACCCTTCTTGAACTCAGGATGTTGACACCTTTCCTATTTTTGTAGGGATACTGCATTTGAATACCTTAGAGTCATGGATACAAAACTATTCCTCCACAGTCATATGTGGAAATACTTCCTTCAGACTGCTCAGGATTCTAGAACAACTTTTCTCCTGGTGGATCATGTTACTAGTTGGACCAAGAACTGAAACAATCTCAAACTGTTGTTTCTGAATAATAGCGTGCTCTGAACTCTTCCTAATCCCCCTGCAGACAGCTGAAGTCTGCCTTTGCACTTATCTGACCCTTGCAGCCTTTAATCTGAGGGCGTTTTGCAGCCGTTGTCACTGCCTGAGTGAGTCACTAGAAGCACAGCCTCGATCATCAGGTGGGTTTATCAGGCTTAACTTTACCCACTGAACAGGTAAGCATTTTATCAGAGCTTGTCAGGCAGACTTCCACACTTGTCATCAACAGAAAAGGACGGGCATGTGCAGAGCTTTGCTAGTTCCCCCTGCTTTGTGTCCTGCCTTGGGATGGGGTGTGCTGTCCTCTAGATAGGCCAGGCTGACTTCCAAGTCCAGGAAAACTGGTTTTTAACTCTTGGCTAGGAAATTTCAACCCAAATTTATTTTACAGCACATATTCGTTCTGTTACCGTTGTGAAACTCCACTTTCTTTTAACAAACACTACTGCTCCTCTAATGGTGTAGTCTTCTCTGTTATTCAGATATGTTTGAACTCCACTGTATTACAGTATCACACTGATTACCTTCTAGCCTACTTACGAGGCATCTACAAGATGTTTGGATTTTGTCATCTTGTCTCAGGCATGCAGAGTGTTTTCAGTTTTGCCCTTTCGATAATGAGTCACTCCAACTGGCATGCTCTCCTGCATCTGTCACCTTGTCCTCAATCCTCCATTTTAAAGCACTCCTACAGTCTCTTTTTTTTTCTTCTTCTTCTTTTTTTTTTTAAATCCTGAATGCTAGCAGACCCCTTCCCCTCTACATTGAAAGCTAGGGTTTTCAGACATTCTACATTTGTCTATATTATATTTACTGGAATTCTGGTTTATGGAAACACAGACTCTTAATCACAATACTTGAGATGTCTGGGAAATTGAAATCTTAACTGATAAACAGGAATGTGTGTGGGACACTGAATCACAGCAGTCCAGTTCAACAGGAGAGCAGAGAGCTGTGGTAAGTCTGTCCATCTTGCTGACAGACTTCATTGATACAGAAGAGTTTGGTTAGAAGGAACTACAAGACCAGTTTGTGCATAATTTATTAAAAATGGAGATGTGTGTTTTAAAATAAACAAACAAAATTCAAGTATTTCTCAGCCTGTACACAGTTATTTAACAGAAATAAAGATGCACATTTGCACACACAGAGACGAACCTTTTGAAATAAATTATTTATTGAAAATTATATCCTTCATAGGAATCTCATGCCCATGTAAAGCCCATAAAAATGACAGAGTCTAGCATTGCTCATGCCTCTGCTCCTTCTCCACTGTCAGCCTTGCATACATACCTAAGGGTGTGCTGGGGAGGCTAAGGCTGATGCCATTCATAAATCCAAGCTTTTGCAAAGTATTCACAATGCTTCCTCTCATTCCACTACACCAAGGGCATTTTGAATGCAAGGAAGGATTAAGCCTGGTCAAGCCAGTACTTTCGAGAGACATTACCTCTCATCTCACCTCTGACCCACCACCCCCTCCCCACCCCCTCAAAAAATTGAATTCTCCAGGAGATTAAACATATTAGCATTTATGACTAAGAGCAAGCAACTGAAAACTCCATGTGGAATTTCCTATACGTGTTGTGTATGCAGAAGCCCTTGGGTATTTTACACAGAAATGTTGATTATAATTATAGTACTAGAACATCTCTACTGTCAAAGCGTCTGCCTTGCACCTGCTCTCCTACCATGGAAAGTGAGCAATAAAAGAGAACAGAAGCTGCAGCAGGAATGAGAAGAAAAACAGTAACCTCTTCAGAAAAATACCATCAGTTTTTCTTCAATCAGTTTGTTTTTTTCTTGGCTTCAATGTGAGAAAAAACAAGCATGGCTCTTCTCCTGTTTCTTTGCTCATGATATAAGCAAATTCATGAAGGGCATCTCAGATCCACAGTTCTTTGAAGAACTGCAATGAAAGGATGGATCCTCAGAAGCTAATATTTTCTCTTTGTCTGGTTGAGCACACACAGGTCTTGCAGTGTCAAGACAGGCTTTCTTTCCCTTCCTCTGAATGGACCGTGTTTATTGGCACTGTGACATCAGCTGAGAATCGATATCACTCCCTTGCAGTTCAAAGTAAAGTCACTGCAGGTTTCAGAGGGAGGCAGGGCAGGATTTAAAACTATATTTCCTTTAGAGGCCACTGAGTCCCTTCTAGATTTCCAGTGTGCTGCCAGTCAACATGAGGGTTTTGTTCTGATAAAAGCAAAAAATGTATCAGTAAATGAAGCCCTCAGCTATTAGACCTCAGCCCTCAGTTAGTACATAGCCCTGGTTTTCATATATAATGAAAATTATATATGAATACATATATTAATTTATATACTAATATATGTACAAATTCAAAGAAAAATACTTTATCTGAACAAGGTGCTCAACAATGTATATATATAAAAGTTGCTTTAACAGAACATTCACTTAATATTCGTGAAAATGATGCCTAGCACTCCATATTCATGTCATCTGAATCCTTTCTATGTAAGTCAGTAAATAAATACTCAAACCCACCATTAAATATACATGCTTCAATGCATTTAAAATATTCATTTTAGACTGAAAGGCACTTGGTGCATGTGTCAAACAATTTTTTATTTTGGAGTATTTTCCAAATGTTAATGTCATAAACAATATGAAAAATCTCTTGCAGTGCTGAGATAATGAATACCCAAGGTAATAATTTCCATTATTAGCTTTGCATTTCAGCTGGAAAACACTCTTAAAATTCTTTATGTTTTACATTTCTTCTTATAGCAGTATCATTTACAAAAAATACATATTTTTCAAAATTTGTACTTAGGAAGATACATCTGACAAGATTTAGATTTGCTATTTGTCACTTTGCAACTAGGTCATATATATTCAGGTAAAAATTATTTTAATATTTATTTCATATATATATATATATATATATATATTTCCATATATATATATTTCCATATATATATCATGGTATATAGATATAAGTATATATATTCTGGTATGGTAGTGATATCTACATTCTTCCATATAATACATGTTTTATATAAAATATATTTTCTCAGTATGAATATAAATATAGCTAGAGGTAGAGATAAATATAAATTCTGTGAAGGTAAGAAAATACAAACAGCAAGAATTTACAATGCCTATTATAGCCACAAAGTATTTCAGTAACAACAATAAAAATTGTATGATATGGACAGTTATTTTGGAGAAAGAACCAGCTGAAGAATATGGGAGGTAAATGTAATGGAAAAATTTCAGACTTTTTTTTTTTTACTCATGCTGCAGTAATGCCTGGAGGCAAGAGAGATACTTGGCTGACGAACAAAATGCTAATTATTCAGAGTCTTCTGTTTTACAGAGTAAAGCCACATCAGTAACTCGGAAAGTGGGATCTGTGGAATTCTTAAAGTGTACTAATAAAAAAAAATCTGTCAGGAGAAAGATAAGACAGGAAAAATTTTTAATAATATGATATCACACTTATTTGCCATCCTGTCTTTCATATTGTGAATTTCATATTGTCAGTGCAGGAATGCAATGTGTGATAATGAGACTGTGGCTGTAGGTTAAAGAGGAAAGAAATCAATAAAATGTTAAGCAGAGGAAGGTGATTCCAATATTGAGGATGCAGCTTTAAAAACGTGATAGTGTTCAAGTTCTTTAAAAATGACAAATTCATTCCTATCAGATGAAATTTGCTATCATCTACTTTGAAATTTTTACCTGTGTACCATACCTGTATCTGAGCATCCATATCAAACCCAAACATTGTACCTCACAGTTTCCCCCTCAATATAAAATATATTGAATATTTTGATATATTTTGATAGTGCATCATATCTTGAATATTAAGTTTGGGTATGTAAAGACATGCACAAAAGATTTTGAGGGAAGTTAAAAAAGGGAGGATCTTAGGCAGAATCTCCAGATGGAATATACCAGAGGTGTATCTGTCTCACACTCCCGGACAACCATGTGTCAAAACAACATTTTTAGGACCAAGAGAGCACCAAGAGAAAGTTAGAAAAGTGCCAGAATTTTGGTTGTCTATGCAACTTAAATTCAGTTTGCACCTGTATAGCATTATGACAGTCAATGGCACCACCACCTTCTGTTTTTCCCAAGTCCCTTCCCTCTTCTGGTGCCCAGCACAGCTGATGAGAATGTACTGAATGGCTTTTCAAGATACCATGTATTCTCTTCACCCTCTGATGGTTTCTTGATAGCAAAAACTTGCAGACAGTATTTCAAAATGCTGCTCTGATGGCAGGGGGTTTGGACCTAGATATCTTTAAGGTCCCTTCTATCTAAAACCACTCTATGATTCTAGGATTCTGCAGTGCCAGTAACCATGGTGGCTGCAGGAACTAACTAACAGATTTCACAGAGCCTCTAGGGACTACTGCTACCATTTTATACCCAGGTAAACTGATATCAAAAAGGCTCTTTAAACCCAGCTGGCCAGTTTGAGATAATGAGGATCTCATTTTTCCATAGTCTTGAAGTATATAGTACTGCATTTAAAGCATTGATCCTCATTAATTTCAAGTGTAGTCAAGAGCCTCATATCACTGCTCAGGACACAAAAATGCAAGAGGGAATTTGCACTTGCAAACCATGAAAGGCCTGGACTTCAACACTTCCACAAATCATACAACGGACTCTCGTATCAGACACAAATATAGGAACATGTAATTTGGATTCACATCACCTGGGACATCTAAAAGCTATTTTCAAGCTAAACTAGACATTTCTAAGTTGGACTGGTTGTCTTTCAGAGACCGTAGAGACACAGACTGTGGTAGGCAGCTTGTCATCTTGCCTGCCCTGTGCATTTTAGACATTTTAGATCTCTTCTTCTAGAATGCAATCAGTTTTCTCTGAAGGTTTCTATCTAAGAGCAGTCTGAATTCACCATCTTAGTCTTAGATGAGTAACCATTAAACACTTAAATTGGATGAGATACAACTCACATGTGAACCTCACAGAGTTTTTTTTTAGTTTCTGATTTTTGGGTGACAGACTGCAGTGTTAAAAGTGTTCCCCATCACAGTCTAGAGGTGAATTTCTATGTTGCATAATTGCAATGGAACAAGTAGGGGGAAAAAATAATCATGCCATGCAACGGTAACAGCTGGACAGGAAAACTTCAGGTCTATGATGCAGGATTTTGTTCCTTGAGCTATAAGAGTAACTCTTAGAGGCACTGACTTGGAGCCCCTCTAGAAGGTGATGGGATTTTGCCAGCAGGTTTCTCAGGTTTTCCAGGAGTAGGGTCTCCAGAGGTCCATGTAGGCTTTGGAAAAATATACACTGGGGCTACAACTCCTACACCTATTTTTTCCCAACTCCATTCCTCTCTCCCTTTCCCTCAAATGTACTAATACTTTAGTCATGTATCTTCCCAGTTTTGGCTTTTCTTCTCACTTCTTGTTAACCAGTCCCAGATTTTAAAATCCTCTCTTCAGACTGCCTCTGGGACCAAGATATCCAGGCCCAATGTCCTTCACTAGGAAGAACCTGTCTCAAGCCTTTTGACTGTTTTCCCAGTCTTTCCTCCATTTGTAGGCACTTGG
>NW_020956460.1:23642-140562 GCF_003031625.1 Empidonax traillii
TATCTTCCCAGTTTTGGCTTTTCTTCTCACTTCTTGTTAACCAGTCCCAGATTTTAAAATCCTCTCTTCAGACTGCCTCTGGGACCAAGATATCCAGGCCCAATGTCCTTCACTAGGAAGAACCTGTCTCAAGCCTTTTGACTGTTTTCCCAGTCTTTCCTCCATTTGTAGGCACTTGGAGCTCTTCCTGTCTTCAAGTTCTTCACCTATTTTCTTACCCTGTTAATACTGTTTCTCTCTCCCAGTCTCTCCTTCCATCCATCTTTCACTCTTCAGAGAATTATTTCTATCTGACATCATCAAGTTACTCTTTTCCAGTTGTCATGGTTTTACTGGCTCCCAGAAACTTAGTAGGAATTTCTCCCTTCCCCCTGCCACTGTGTGCAGAGCTATTAGGTGAACACTTAAGAGACACAGAAGAACTGGCTCTCTCGCTGATTGCCCAGAACTTAGTCTCCTAGGAAATAGGTGAGATGAGGGGCTACTTTTTACTTTTTTCTCTCGTCTCCTGGGAAACGGGGGAAGGAGTTTTGTGGGCTGACCGTGGCTGGAACACAGGTCAGAGTGGAAGCTCGGCGGTTTCTGTTGTTCTTGACCTGCTTGACAGCTATGGACCCTGCCTGGATTTTTCATCAGAGAGGAGCTGTTTTTCTGGAGGTTTTTTTTTTCCCCTTCTCCATTCCCATTTGTTTTTTTCCTGGCAGTGGTCCTTGTGCACATCAGGGGGAGAGAGAGGACTGTGCCGCACAATTTGACCAGCCAAACAAAATGAGTTTGGGTGTTTTTTTTCATTGGGAGGAGTTTGTTGTTGTTTCCCTTCCCCCTCTCCCCTTTTTCAGTGTGAGGGAGGGGAAACCCAGATTGTTTTGGGTTTCTCTAACACACCCCAGAGGGTGTTACCCCCAGTGGCAACGACCAGTGATCCCACAGCGCCCCCTGCTGGTCAGCATAAGTAACTGCAGGTGCTGCATCTCCAGTGACCCAACAGCACCACCTGGTGACTGGCACAGGACATTACAAGCTCTGCATCTCCAGTGACCCAACGGCACCCCCTGTTAACTGTGATTGGAATTGCACCAAAGGGCACAACCTGAACTGTTTACCTTTTTTTTCATTTGCTTGTATATTGGTTTGTTTTGGAGGGGATTCTCTGTGGGCATAGGAGTATTGTTTGGTTGTTTTACTTGTTTTTTCCCATGTTTCTGCCAATACACATATACCTTTTAATAAAGGGTTGTTATTTTTCCTTTTCCATAAATTTTTTTTCCTTCAGTTGGAACCTCTAATTTTGGATTTAAAATTGCTTAGAGGGAGAAGTTTGGGTCTTTTCTCATAACTCATTCTCAGCAAAACACCTGTATCTCATTTAAGCTGGGACACCACTCCAAATTGTCCTTCCCATGCTCAATGTTTTCTTTTGCCAGCTCTTGTTTCAGTCACTCTTGCTTTGCTTCTGCAAACTTACTCCTTGGTGACTTGTCCTGATGAAGTTCAACACGGCCAAGTGCCAGGTCCTGCACTCTGGACATAACAAATCCCTGCAGCGCTACAGGCTGGGCACAGAGTGGCTGGAGAGCAGCCAGGTGGAAAGGGATCTGGGAGTTTGGATTGACAGTAAGCTGAACATGAGCCAGCAGTGTGCCCAGGTGGCCAAGAAGGCCAATGGCATCCTGGCCTGCATCAAGAACAGTGTGGCCAGCAGGAGCAGGGAAGTGATCCTTCCCCTGTACTCAGCGCCGGTGATGCCACACCTTGAGTATTGTGTTCAGCTCTGGGCCCCTCAGTTCAGGAAGGATATTGAGGTGCTGGAGCGGGTCCAGAGAAGAGCAACCAGGCTAGTGAAGGAACTGGAGCACAAGTCCTATGAGGAGAGGCTGAGGGAGCTGGGGTTGTTTAGCCTGGAGAAGAGGAGGCTCAGGGGAGACCTCATCACTCTCTACAACTCCCTGAGAGGACGTTGTAGCCAGATGGGGGTCAGTCTCTTCTCCCAGGCAATCAGCAGCAGGACAAGAGGGCACGGTCTTAAGCTCTGCCAGGAGAGGTTTAGTTTGGATATTAGAAAGAAGTTCTTCACAGAGAGGGTGATCAGGCATTGGAATGGCCTGCCCAGGGAGGTGGTGGATTCACAGTCCCTGGAGGTTTTTAAGATGAGGCTGGATGTGGCACTTGGTGCCATGATCACAGTGGGGTTGATCAAGGGTTGGACTGGATGATCTCGGAGGTCTCCTCCAACCCAGTTAATTCTATGATTCTGTGATTCCCTCTTCCTGTTGTCCACTGCCTATTGGGGACTTGGTCCAGTCTGCTTGCTCAAACATGGTCTGCTCTTTCTAAATCCTCGAGCTGCCCTTCCCCCTATCTACTGGAGCCTACTCCTCCCCAAAAAAAGGACTGGAACTTTTTTATGTTGCAGTATGATGTTTCTACCATTTCTCCCCATCCCTGGAAGTGTTTGAGGCCAGGTTGGATGGAGCCCTTAGCAACCTGATCTAGTAAGTGGTATTACTGCCTATGGCAGGGTGGTTGAAACTAGATATTTAAGGTCCCTTTCAACCCAAACCATTCTATGGTCATTCAAATTGGTTCAGTGATTTGAGCTGTCTTATTTTGGTTGTACTTTCCCTCCCCAAACTAATTTTCCTACCACAGGAGAAGTAAAACTTGGTAAGCCCAAGTAAAACTTGGAAAATTACAAGCAATGAAAATTGTGATTTTTAAGGGCACTTAAAAGTAGCCTTAAAAATAAGCAACACCAATATTTACCCTGGTACCTCTGCCATTTATCTACATCTTCATTAAAACAGGCAGACTAGTAGCCTGTACCAGCTTATTCCTTGTGCTAAGTGCTACCACTAAGGATGCCTGAGATGTGAGCATGCCATGAAGAAGTGCTGAAATTCTGACATGATGGAATTGGCAGCCTTGTAACAACAGTCACAAGAAGCCAAGGGAGAACTGCAGGCTTAGGGGGTCTCTGTCAGCACTTATCTTTGGGCATCTGTGTGAGAGCTCTGACATCTCTGCAGTGCAGTACAAGACACCGTGTGTGCTCCTCAGGGCTGTCACTGCTTATCTCGAGGACTCACATCGCCTTTCTCAGGTGTTTGTTTGTCAGAGGTACAGCTCTGTTTCTTGCCATTCATTCCTTCCTGCCAGGGATTAAATACTGCATTATATACATCACCAGATTAGTTGCATGCATCCTTTTGGAAAGCTGATGCTGTGCTGATAGCTTGGAGAGACAAGAGAAATTGAAAAACAACCACTCTGCTTCCATTACTATCTTTGTAGCCAGGAAAGCAATAAATCTGAAGAAACAGTTAATTGAATAGAACATTGTGAGAGGACAAATGACATTGCTAGAGACTGTATTACCAGAGGAGTGAGATCAGGACATTCCAATGATTATCTTAATTTCTTCATCTCTTCTATCAATAGCTGTTGACTTCATTTCATTTGGCTGCCTCTCACTTACTTCCAGAGGCAAGAGGACAAATCCTGCCAGAGCCACACTGCAGCACTGTGTACTCCAACTGCAGCAAACACTGTGACATTATGCTGCATTATGCTGAGCCAGCCAGACACTTCTGCTGAGCCCTGGCATCAATGATGTATCAGTGTTTCACTGACTCCCATTCTATTAAAAGAGCTTAACAAGATTGGTGTTCAGCACTGCTGTCTCTGTTTCTTATCTGCATGGAATTTAAAGTGCCCATAACTCAATAGCAAGTGATATTCTAATTTTTTTGAAAGATCTCTGTAACTGGTGGCTGATTCCATTACAGGTTCTCAGTCCCTTGATGTGTTGCTTTCTGCTGTGGATACATTATCCCTTACCATTTGCCAGCCTGGGCCTGGGAGTGGAGTGCAGTGGGGGAGGGAAATGAGGAAGCCCAACCTGCTGTGTGCAGTCACACCTTGCCACATGGACACATGGGGGTCTCAAGTGGCTGTGCATGTGCCACAAACACAAACCCATTGCTCAACCCCCAGCAGATACCAATGATCACCCGACCACAAAGCTTATAACAGCATTAGGACTGGGGGAAATCTAGGAAAGCTGGAGGTTTTCAGTCTTGTTGGCAGAGCAGAGTGTAGAGCTGTGCTCTTTCAAGTGAGGCCATTCACTCCTGAATCCTCTAGCGCTGTTACCAGGAGCTAGGTTCCCAACAGCAAAAAGAGGATGAAAAGATTTGCTTTTCTGGAACTGCATCCCTCCCTTTCACAAAGTTTTCCTTCCAGTGTTTCAGTTGAACAGAGGAAGGGGAAGAATAATTTTCTCCATAAAATTAAAGAAGGATGTTTAATACTATTACATCCTAGTCAAAATTCAGAGAAATGAGGTGAAGTGAAAGGGGTAGGTCCATGGAAGAGCATTCCATCTTCAGGCCTCCAAAGAGACCTCTCTGTAGGAACCACATGGCACTTGGGCTTAAATGGAATTACACTCTTTGAATATGTGATGCATTTTTGGGTATAAATAGGATGGAAAAAATACACAACAGCAATAGGATGAGCACAGTCTTTATTAGACAAGCAATAGTTTTATAGCCATTGGTATCATAGGTAATGTGAATAGACCAATCTGCTGATTAAGTTCTATTCCTTTATTTTTATTTTTTTAATAAGAAAAGTTAATTTGTATTTATTTTATTTCTTCAGATCTAGTTTGGGTTTCATATTATTTACTGATAAAAAAAAAAATTGTGGAAATGTTGAATGAAACCCAGTTTCAGGTGCACTAGATCTATCAAAAATACTGTATCAAGACCAAATAATGGTAAGGATAAAGACTGGCAGAGATATCTATGTTGATCTTTGTTCTTTACATACTGATGTTTTACTTTCAAATTATAGCAGAAAGAATGCCATACATGTCATATCACAACTAAAAAAATGCTTGAGGCTTCATAACGCACCATTGCCAAGTTTTCAGTAAAGTGTTTATAATTGCACACAGATGAATATCTACCAAAGCTGTGCACATAAAATTCCCATGCAAAATTTGATTTTAGTGGCAAAAAAATAATCCGTTTATGAGCTAACAGACCAAACATGTAAATAAATGTAAGATGCTTGTGCAGTCAATATCAATATGCAAATACCAGTCTTAGACTTATTTTCCAAAAACTGGTCCTGAAGGGTTGCCAAAAGGGAAAGCATCAAGATGAAGTTAGGCTATAACATAATCAAGATCAATTTTTTTCAGTTAATCAGTTTTCTCAGTTCAATCTCACTAAGCAGAGGAGCAGATCCATGTGTTTGACCTTGCTTTTCTCCACTAAAACAAAGTCCTAAAAAGATCAAGCCAATCCTCCCCTGTATCAACTCATGCAATAATTTTCACACAATTTCCCTGCTTTATTAGTGAGAGTTCGCTCTGCTTTCAGAGAGGTGAATATGAAGCCAGCTGAGTGTCCTCTGTCCAGATATTCCCATGTCCAAGTGTGATTAGCACTGTCCTGTCAAATTTAGCTCTAAGCCATTTGTGAACACCTTCTTTGTTTATAGTAGCACACTGAAATCTCCACAGACCTCTGTGTTTGCTCTTCTGTGTATCCTATTAACAGTGCGCTGCATTTCAAGATGTCATATTGCAGAAAGCCACAAAAGCAGTTTTAATCAATCTAAACATAGTCAAGTGAATTACTTTCATTCTGGGTAAATACTGCTTGGTATAGTTCTGAGAAAACAAAACTGGGTTTTAGTTCTACTGCTGCAAATCCAGAGTGACTGTACAAGAATTTTTTCTACTGCATTTTAAAGTCTTCAATTGCATCCCTATAACAATTCAACTGTGACTAAACAGGATTGAACCCCATAAATGACCAGCTATCACCTGCTTGGAAAGTAGTATAAGGAAATTTTAAAAAATATATGATTTTGAGAGAAATTTTCAAGAAGCTGATAACTGATGGAATGCCCAGATATTTTTACTATTGCACAAGAGAGTAAATAAAGCTATATAACATAATATTTCCGTTTCCATTCCACTATAATATTTAAAGCAGGGTGTATTAGATCCTGACTCCCAGCCTTGCTTTAGTAAAGGCAGTCTGGTTACATAAATACAACCACCAATAACCTTCAACTCAGGACTTGGAGTGTTCTTAAAAAGCTGAAATTGAAAAAAGCAGGAACTAAGGCACAGAATGGGAAATATTGCTTTAGTTAGAAGAGCCAAGAACGTGCATGAGGAGACTGCTTCTGTCAGACTTCATGTTGAATTCAGCACTATGCATATAACTATGCATTCCACTGCCATATGCAAAGAACCAGTTTTAAGTGTGTCCCAGCACTCCCATTTATCTATTTGCTCAGCAGCTGTATGTAGCCTATCTCCTGACAGAGATTTTAGCATGATGAAACCATGGCTCGGATAGTAACTTATCAATGCACTGTTACTGGTGGTTTGTGCACAAATTGTAGAAGAGACAAAGCATCTTCTATCCCTGATTTACCAATTTCTAGCCTATATTTCAAGGTCAGTAGGAAGACAGCAAAATGTTAAGATTTGGGTTGGGTTTTTTAATGCTGTCAATGAGAACAAGGTATTAATGCAATGACAGACTTTTGTATTTCTCTCAATAAAAAGGACTGCATTACTGAACTGTAAAGCCAAGAAGACTCATACAGTGTGAAAATATGCAGGGGAACAACAGCTGTTAGTCATTATTTTCTCCTTATCCTTTCAACACCTCTGTTTCAATTTGCCCTCTAATGGATAAATCACACTTTCTCCTTAGGACATTTTCTCATGTCAGGCAGGTACTAAAAAGAGTCCTGAGACAATTAAGAGTCATTGGCCAAAGACACCCTGTCTTTTGTTGCTTTTAATGTAGACATTGAAGTTAATTTTTATGCTTTATCAAACAGATAAAACTGATGTTGTGTTCTCTTAGTCCTTTGTGATAGAGGGTGTTTCTGCTTTTTCCTTTAGACATTGAACCTCGCCTCTTTTTTTTTCCTTTATACAGCCTGTCTTACATTTCTCAAAAGAGAAATACAAAATATAAAAATTATTGCATCACTTCATTTAGGCCAAAGAAGAATCTAACATCAGACAGCACTTAAACATTTGTTTAATAGTTGATCTCATCTGACAAGGCTTTGCAGTATCTATATGGAAGAAGAGGAAAAATAGAGACAATTTTACTTATGATCACATTCAGTGTAATGCACAAGCTGCTTTACTCTGCAATGTTCTCCATTTCTTAACTGGTAGAGGAATATTTGCTGGTGTTTGAGCTTTTTGTTCACTCTGAATTTAATTAATCTGACTCTATGCCACAGAGAAAATGAGGCAGGGAAAAATGCAAACAGCTACAAACATCACATGTCCTATTAAATTGGACTTTTTAATGGAAAATACATTTTCCTTTAATAACTCTGAAAGTCATAACTATCAGTTTTTCCAAGCAGTCAAATGGCAGAAACCTCCAAAGTGACAGAGTGTGTCCACTGATGAAGCTGGACTATATCACAGCATGCACAATCTTGAATGGATGAACTCTTCCAACTATTTATCTTGAAAGTAAGTGGTTGCTTTTCTTCAGAAAGGCAATTCAGTCTACATCTGGTTTTGACTTAAAGATCTGCAAGATTACCCTGATTACATTTCCCATACAGCTTCTAATATGTAACGTTTTTTTCAACTGGTACTGCTGGTACCATTGAGTGAAACGGATTGTGCAAAAGATGTCTTGGAGAAGGCACAAGTCACCTGGCAACTATCTTTGGGTAGTGCTATAAGGTACACACACTCTTTATGGCTATGCTCAAAAAAGGCAAAATATTATCCCAAAGAGTGCCTCAGTCTTTGTGGTGCCTCAGTAACGTGAGTCTTCAATGGTACAATAAATTACCTGGATTTTAAGCTCTCCTTCATCATCTAGGGCAGCTCCATCCCACCAACCCTCCTAGCTTCCTCAGGGCTGATATTATTACTGTTTACCAGCTCTTACATAACTCTGTTGTTTCTGTTGCCCCGCACATGCATCACTGATTGCAATCTCAGAAAGAAAAGGGAAAACGAAAATAATAAATAAAAATAGAAACGAACATAAGCTCCCTTGGTACCAGGGAACATGGAAATCGTGGGAGCTTGGCACAAAACCTGGCACGCGTAGTGACAGCATCCGATGCTGGCAGCGGAATGAATTATTGGGACCACATGGAAAAGTATAAAGGAAAGAACATTCCCTCTGTAAAAATATCCTATATATATATGTGTGTGTATATATATATATATGTATGTATATATATATATATGTATATAAAGAGCCACCATGCTAGCTAAGAAAACAGTAAACAGTGTAGCCTTAGGGGGAACGCGTCAGGGAGCGTACCGGGGGCTGACGCGTTATTAAGGAAGGACCCCTCCAAAAGATCATCACGTTCCCCGCCACCCCGGGGAGGAGATCCCTTTGTCCGTGCCCGCTCCCGCGGTGAGCGGCTGGCGCTGCCCTCACCCGGGCAAGCCGCGGTGCCCTCCCTGCCCACACGCCGTGCCTCGCTGCTTCAGGGCATAAACAAACAACAAAGGGCTCCGCCGGGGCGCACAGAGCCCGGGCACGTCCCCGCTGCCACCGCCCCCCGCTCCGTTCCCACAGGGGCTGCCCCCTCCCGCCCCCCGGCAGCTGCCATGTGTCTGCTCAAGTGCGATTAACACCGACCCGCCAAATCCCCCCCCGCCCCCGCTTCCCCTTCCCGGGCCATTTGGGGCATGCACGCGCCCGCGCCCCGTGTTTACACGGCGGCGCCTTCGCGCGGAGCCTTTTTGTGGATGGCGCTGGCAGATGAGCCGGGGGAGGTGGGGGCTCCGCGCCGCGCAGCGCCCGCCGCCACCGGCTATAAAAGCCTCCGGGCCCGCGGCCGGCAGGGCCAGGCGAGCGGCCGCGGACCGGCGGAGGATGGAGGGCGGCGGCAGCAGGGGGTGCGCCTGCCCCCGCCCGCTCTCGGTAGCGCTGCCCCCACAGGGGTACGCGCCCCTCTCCTCCTCCCCGCGGTTCGCGGAGCGGCCCGGCCCTGCCCTGACGGCCCTGCCCTTGCCCTGCAGCCCGGCGCCCTTCTGGAGACCGTGGTTGCCAGCGCTGGGCGAGGAGGCCCCGCGGAACGTCCCCGGCCCCGCAGCGGTGAGTGTGGCGGGGGCGCGGCGGAGCCTCTGCCGCCGGCATCGCCGCAGGAACAACGGGGAAGTGCCGGCGGGGCGGGGATGCTCGGGGTGGGCCCGGTGCCGTGCCGAAGGGCTGACCTCTGCTCTCTCCTCCTCAGCCTCACAGCCCCGGTGGGCTGGCGAACGCCTCCCGGAAAGTGGAGCAGTACACGCACCCCGTTAGGTAAGTGGCTGTTCGGGCCGCCGCCGGTGCCCGCGGGGGAGCTCCGGGCAACACGGGGCCCGCTGGCGCTGCGCGGCCAGGAGGGGAGTCCTGTGCTCGGCAGCGCGGTGCCGTACCACTCCATCTCCCGCCCCTTTAGTTTCCACCCATATATTTATGTAGATATTAAAGTGCCTGGGGAGTGAATTGGCCATCTGCGTGCTTTTGCACTGACTGGTCGTTGGGCAATTGATTGCCAGCATTTGTGAATGTAACATCTTTGAGGTGTTGATGTGCTTCTGTGGTATGGGGACTTGACATGCTACACAGTTATGTGGGCGTTTTTTGTGGTGGTGGAGTTGGCTGAAGCCAGCTACTCATTCCTGGGCCCACCATTAAAAAAGGAACGGGGGTGTAGTTCCTAGGCTGCCTTGCTATGCAGACATCCAGCGCCCTCACAGAACAAGGAAGCAGGTGCAGGCATGAGAGAGAGTGACAGGTGGAGAGGGTATGGACTGGCTAAGCAACCACTGCCAAGGAAAATACTTGTGTAACTACTGCTTTAATGATGAACGTAATGCTAGTATCTGCACTATCAGTTCTGAAAAGGAAATAATGAAAATAACTACAGTTGAATCTGCCGGAGAGCTTATAGTCAGAAATATTAATAGGTGTCAAGAGAGGCTTAAAGTAATTGCACAGGTAATTCTTCTAGACAAGATGCAGCTTTCTCCCAAATCTAGGCTCTGATCCTTCAAATACTGATGCACAGATTAAGCAATTGCACAGGCTTACTTCACTGTGACTCCTCCAGTTAACTTAGGTATGAGTGAATTCTGCTGCAGGGAACACCGGGAATGAACACATGTTACAAGGCTGGTGTCAGTTACTTTGTGCTGAAAAGGAAGGAGAGTTCTGTTAAACAGTAGCCAAGAAAGTATTTCTTGTGATTGCTAGAAAGCTGCCTAGTTTAAGGATTTATATTATAAACAGTTTGTAGTCAGCATTTCATTATGTTGCAGTGCGCTAGTCTCTTGGCTCATGGGACTTCCATGGTCTGTTTCTTATAGCTATTTCCAAAGTGTAAGTAAAAGAGGATGTTAGCTGAAAAGGAACAGGAACTATGGAGTATATTAATTGGAATATAATGTCACTAGCTGATAGCCCTTGTCAACTATGATACCACCAATTTTTGTTTGTTTCTAGATACAACACAGACTACTTTAAATCTAGATCCATGGGGCATTCTTCAATAAGGAGTTTGTTGATTCTTTTTGGAAATATCAAGGTCTGATCACTTCTAGACCTTTATCTTTCAGTTTGGGATTTGTTTCACACCATTGTAAACAACTACCTAGGATGGAGATCTTAATTAAGGAAACTATTAATTTAACCCAAATATATTTTGGATTCTGTTTGACAACTATTATATTCCCTGGGAATAGTTCCAGTTAGGGCAGTACTATTGAACCAGATCCCTGGTAATACTGTTAATGAGGTACCGGAGTGTGAAATTTCACATACGGTAGATCTTGGGCTTTAGGGTAGTTTTGCTGCAAAACTAGCACTTCAAATGTATCTTTATCTCTTCAAATGAAAATACAGAATCCAGGGAGGGGTTTTGTGTGTGTGTGGGTGGGTTTGTTTGTTTGTTTGTTTTGTGGAGGTTTTTATTTGTTGGTTTGGTTTGGTTTTTTTTTTTCCCTAATCAGATGTAGAAAGTGATTTAGTAATTGACCATGTGAGGAAAAGCTCTGTAGGATGCTTGTCTTAACAGAATTTCACTTCGGTTTCTTGCCTGCCAGCCGTCACATAAAATATGTAATAACAATAAGCAAATCTGTTGTATACTTGTTTCAGACTATTTTGGCCCAAATCAAGATGCTATGATTACTTGTATCAGGAAGCTGAAGCACTTCTGAAAAACTTTCCAGTTCAAGCCACAATTTCCTTTTATGAAGACTCAGATAGTGAAGATGATGAAGATGAACTAGAACAAGATTCAAGAACAGAATCAGGTTGCTGATTGCAGGGAAGGCCAATGCCACTTCTAAGACTTAATTTAAACTTAATATAAATATGTATTATAGTATTTTTAAATATAATTTATTTCTATGTAAGTTATTCTTAATAAAACTGAGATGTCTTATAATTTTATCTGAGCTTTTTCCTTTGTTCTGTTCCTGTCCTGGTCTAGGCAGGGAATGTATTGATTAGTATTTTTATCTGAGGTCCTATGTTTTGTAGACCATAACCTGAAAACCAATTTTAGGAGTAGAGAACAGATGCCTTGCTTTAAAAGGCTCTACGGTTATTTGACTTTCTCAAAGTCTGAGGACACAAGGAAAGCTTTTCATGGTGATTTAGTAGGCTCCATATGGAACTGTATCAAGGAATCATTGGATTAAGTATTCTAATATGCTTGCTGCTACAACAGAGTTCCAAACAGGGAGAAGAGAAACAGTATAGCTATTTTCTAAATGGAGAGAAGAGTCCAAATTCTAGTCTACGTTTTGATTTTTGAAGAAGGTGTTTGGCTTAAGTCGCTGACACTCTTATGTACATGTACTGTATACATGATAGTTTCCAACTGCATTTGTTTGTAAAGTTGACATCAAGAAATGAGAAAAAGGCCCAGTGTGCTGTTCTTATTGTGAGTTTGGTTTTAATAACTGAAGCAAAGTTTGGTACCAGTCATCACGAAGGCCAAAGGCCCTAAACGAACAACAACAACAAAAATCTAAAATTGTAACTTAAACGCCAGCGCCTCTGTCAGGTAGAGCTTGTGTACATACCTGGATCTGCTCTTGCCTGAGCGCTGCGTGTGTCGCTGCGGGCGGGGCTGGCTCCGTGTGCCAACAACATCCCTGGAGTGTCTGCCCCGCCACATCTGCTCCCGAGGGAGCCGGTGCAGGAACGAAGCGGGCCCTCACACACAGCCGGGCTCAGCATTTAACCTCCAGGGCTGGGGCAGCGTCAGCTGTGTCAGTCACGACAACCATCCAGCTCCAGCACCTGGCGGTGGGAGACCCGCACGTAACGCCAACCTTAGAGCGAGGGGAGGCAGCCACCGGCGCTGGTACTCGGTACGCGCCGCTCCCTCCCCGCGGAGATGTCCAGCCCCGGCAGGTTTCCCCCGAGCCGCCCCGCCGCCGGCCCCGCTCCCCGCCCGGCCGTCCCTGACCCCCGGCCGGCCCCGCCCGGCGCGGCGGAGCCTGCGCGTTGTGCCGGAGCTGGGCCCGCCCGCGGGAGCCCGGCCGCGGCCTGGCCCGGCAGGATGCTGAACGTGCCGCCGCCGGCCTTCCCCGCGCCCGGCTCCCAGCAGCGGGCGACTGCGGGCGGCCGCAGCAAGGTAGGGGCAGCCTGGCCGCCGGCCGGCGCTTTGGGGGTGGTGAAGGGCGCCGGCGTTTTCCCGGCGTGGGTGCCGCCCGTATGGCCTGGCCCCGCCCGGCAGGGCTGCGCTGGCTGCCGGTCGGTTCCCGACTGCCGCCGGACGCTCCCCTGGAGCGGTCTCGTACTCCAGCAGCCGCCGAGGGACCGCGGCAGGGCCATGGTTTAGGGGCCGGCTCAGCCGCGTCGCTGGAAAACCCTTGGTACTTCTCGTTTGAAGGCGGTGGTGGTAACGCTTCCGGCGCTGCCGGCCCGGCGCACAGCCTGTGCAGGGATGGACACTTTCGGCTTGGAATTCCTGCGTGCAGCTTATGCTGTATATGTTGGGTCTTCATCCTTGTTGTGGGGGTGGTGTGTGTGTGTTAAGAACACTTGTTGTCTGCAGACCTCACTTGGACAACAGACTTGTACTTAGACTAAAGTACCACTAAGTGGTGTGGGTCTGTGTTTGCTATAGGTTTTTTGCTTCTGTTTTTCCTGTGGTTTTGTAAGACCAGGGTTCTGCTGTTAAAGTTTGGATCAAAGGGGTTCACAGTCTGTGGGGGTATTGAAAAGGCACGTGCTAAACATCCTGAAGATCTTGCTCTGCTTTTCAGGGCAGGCCATGGCCTCTGGTAAGCTACTAGACTTCAGTCCCAGCTTTCTCTGGGTGAGTTTTCCAGTGGCTTTAGGGCTTGGGGAAAGTCTTTATGAATGCTGTGAAAGTGAACTTTCCAACCTTGTCATGCCTTATCATGATTTTCAAATTTCCCTTCTTTGTTGCTTGTACAGGCCATATCTCAAATGATGCTCATAAAAAATTTTTACTGCCACAGGCAGACTTGGTACCTTCGGTTTGCTTTGGGAAGAGTCTGAATGTTTGGTGATGTTCAATAATTTCTGTGTTTGGGTTACTACCCAGAACACTTCCTTAAGCACCCTTACTACTAAGTAGGGCTCTCAAATATCAATGAATAATACAAGTTGGGTTATTTCCTTTTTGTCTGAGTATTCCTAAGGAGCTTAGAAGAGTGTATTTAATGGCTCTTTCTTCCTTTAGAGTTTAGTGATGTTTGTACATTTGTTATTTTTCAGGTACCTTTAAAACCAGGAAGGAGTCTTATGGATTGGATTCGATTAACTAAAAGTGGGAAGGACTTGACTGGTCTGAAAGGGAGGCTGATTGAAGTGACCGAAGATGAGCTCGCTAAACACAACAAAAAGGAGGACTGCTGGATATGTATAAGAGGTTGGTTGTGATGTTGCTTCTGCATTTTTTACCTAGCTTCCCCTTTCTGTACTTTAGGAAGAAACAGTAAAACCCAGACAACAATAAAAGCCATATCCAAAACCAAACTATGCCTTTTCAGTGTTTAGGCCAGGTGTAATCTTGACATAATTTGACAGCAGTCTGTTCAACCTAGAGATTTTGTATCACAAAGGTATTCTTTGCTTTCAAACCTTTCATAATAAGTCTTTCAAGTGGGCATATTTTATACCTATTTTATTTCTGCATATGAAAGTGGTAAAACAAAAGATTGTAGGCAATGCATCAAATAACAAGGGCTTAGCAAGAATAAGGCATTGAAAATGCTTGCATGTAGTTACACTCCTCAGTCTTGGACAGCTTATCATCTTTTGCAGTTGATTGGGTTTAGTGATTGCCTTAAAGCATCCAAAGATATATAAATATTAAAAATGTTGCTTAAACCAGTAGAGTGGTCTCTGGGAAATAATTGTGCAAGGCCCACATACTGCTTCATAAAACTTGGCGATGCTAATGACAGTTGCCATGTAGAGCAGTTGTGATCTACCTAGCATAAAAAATATCTGTGTAACTAAGCTATTTTATTTATGGTATTACTTTAATTAAATATTAGCTCAAAAGTGGAAAGTGTTATAAGTTAACAGTGGGTAAAAGGTGGCCTGGAGCAATAGCTGTGGCTAGAAGAGTATTTTCAGGGCTGCAAATGGAGTTCCTAATTGTCCTACAGAAAGGAGTAAAATCTTTGCTCTCCAGTTTAATCATCTAGAGGCTAAAATACATTAATACTGCCTTAAATTTGTTAGGAAATAACAGCACAATTAAGAGGATCAGCATAGCTAATGTGACATTTCTGTAGGAAGAGTGGTTCTTTTAGTGGTAACTTTGGTAAGGAACAGCATTGATATTTGATGTAATGTCATGTCTGAACTTCAGCAAAAGGCAGTTAAGAATTTCTCTTGGAGGGTGACTGTTTTCGTTGGGTTTTAAAGGGGATGAGAGTGAAGGTAGGGACAAAATGTCATTCAGTACTGTCCTTTGAACAAAATAATAGGATAGTTAATGGTCTGTGCTGCTCTTGCATGTGCTAGCAAAGCTATAGTGGGAGGAGAACTAAGGAAAGCTTGTTTAGTAAGGAGATCTGTTAATTTTTCTTTCTGAAAGAGGGACATGTACTACTGCAGACAGGATTACTCCTTAAAATGCTTTTGTTTTGTTTTTAGTCTCATATTCTTCCTTGAATGCATCTCTAAGGTTGGTTTTCAGAAGAACTCTATCAAGCTGATTCTGTATCTTCCCTTAAATGTTTCCATCTCTGCTTTTCCTTTGTTCCCAGATGACTAATACAAAAACATCATAACTGAGAATCCTGGTAGATTATCTGTAGATTTCATATGTGGACAAGTAGTAAAATAACAGTCGTGTAAAAGCTAAATGAGGTCTCTGCATTGATAGTTAGACTGTGTCTCTAAAGAGCAGAAATTAATGAGAAGAATGTGAAGTAAAACAAGAACAGAGTTAACTTTGATCAAAAACCCAGTGTGATAATTATCAAAGAAAGCTGTCATATGTGCCCTAAATTTATACATAAAGAGGGATGGCAGGGGAGTTAAAAAAAGCATGAAGGGTATGGAAATGGTATTTCTTTTGCTTCTGCAAGTTTGATGGTCGATTTGGCTAGTATTCAGGAGGTCATACCTCTGTAGATACTTATGTTTTATTGTGTGCAGTAATCGGTGCTGCACACAAGATGGCACAGTGAATACAGCCATCAGGAGAGCAGGTCAGTAAAATATGCAAAGATCCTTCCTTTTTTGATTGGGATAGTTGTTTTTTCCAACTAGGATTGTCCCAAAGATGTCTCCCCCTGGCTCAGTGCTGAGTGCCTATCTCTCCTTCTAATGTAATTAATGTACGTTTCGTAATATCTTAAAAGCTCCTTGTGAAAGCAGTGACATAGTTCTACTTTTAGTAGCTTCCTGTTTTGATAATGTTAACTATGTTTAACTATTCTGTTAGGCAGGCCTGTAATAATCATGTTAACATGTACTTAAATCTGTTTATAGCTGAATTTTTCAGGCTTTTATTATCCTGGTTGCATAGCAACAGTAATTAGATTTCATCATTTCAGACCTGTGAAGAAATGTTGTTTTATCTCCCTGGAAGTGTAGAAAGAATGCTGAGCCCTTTTACTGGACAGATTTTGTAGCAGAGGTGCGAGGCTTTAAGGAGCATAAGCTATGTTAATTTCTTGTATTGCTGAATCTGAAGAATGGAAGTTTTCTTGCTGATGGTGACAGTTTTTCCTTATGGAAGACAGTTTCTTCCATTAGGCATTTTATTCCATAGATGATGGGTGTCAGGGAAAAAAACTATGACAAGAATTCAGGCATAACTTAATTGGAACGGAGAGTGAAAATAATTCTGTGCACTAGCTGGCTCAGTTTTATGTCTCTGTTAAAACCAGCCTCAGGTTCTTTTACCCCCTAGCGAGGATACATCGTGTTCAAATTCTAGGTAAAAATCTTAACCCAGCAGGTATCTTCAGACGTTCACTGGGGCAAGTGGCATGGCATTGTAGGATTGGCATTTCCATATAATGAGATACCTCTTGTTCCCTACACAATTGTGTAACTTGTGTTTCTGTTTTTGAAAAGTCACACTATTTGTTCCAACAATATCTGCTGTTTGCCTTTTCACTCTCTAATGTGCGCTAACCTTTCCACTGGTTTGGGAGACAAAAGGGGTTGTAGGAATGTTACTCATGTTTTTATATTCCACTTTTTTCAGGATTCGTATATAATGTCACACCATACATGGAGTATCATCCTGGTGGTGAGGATGAACTAATGAAAGCAGCAGGAACTGACGGTACAGATCTCTTTGATCAGGTGAGAACAATTGGCAATAAATGACGCTTACTGTATTGTGAAGAATGCATGTTTTCTGATTATTTTTAGGGCATTCCAGTGGAAATGGTAATTTTAACTTATTCAGTCCTAAGGAAAGGCAGTGGGTTACTGCTCAGAATGACACATGTGCTGAAAGAGGCGTGTAGTTTAAGCTTTGTACCAAAAGACACTAATGAAAATGCCACTTTATGTTGTTGGAATGATGCTTCAATTAGACCAATTTTTTTTAGCAGAAATAGCAATAAAGCTAGCAAGAACTTGAGATACCGCCTTCTTAATAAATTGCTATGACTACTTGCTGTAATTTGAGAGACGTTTTTTCCTCAGAGCTTTCACTTTGCGAAAAATGCCTATGGAATTGTCTATTCACTTGGCAACTGCATTATCAGATAAAATGCTGGAGGTGCTATTAACTGGTTGTGAACAAATCACAAGGTGACAGTTGGTCTCTTCTTCGTTTAGTGTTTCTTCAAATATTTGGGAAAAAACCACTCAGAAAATAAAGGGTTTGCAGCATGGATATGTTTTCTGCAAGGAATCACTTGCAAATGTGGTGTTTTAAAAGCTGATTCACTGAGTTGGTATTTTTTAGGAACAGGCATTCTTTGAGTCTCCTTGACTCACTAGGTTTATCTAATAAACTGAGAAAGAGCAGGAAGAAAGGCTCATCTGTTTCTGAAAGGAAGTCTGTTACCTCCTTACATGTTGTGCTTTCATGCCTTTATTTGCAATATGTTTTTAACAATGTGAATAAAGATGTGATAATGTTTTAGCTTTGAGTTTATCCTTGGTTAGTCCTTTCACAAATGGAAGTGTCAGATTTGGGCGTAATTCTTTGATTTCCATATATATGGAGTTTTCTCCTTAAAGTTCATCCAGTATCAAATTGTGACCTGGAGTTATGTGGCTGGGTCATTGTATGATGTACTCGGAAACAGGAGTCTTGACATCAGGAATATTTGGGAAAGCTCCTCTAGTTTTTACTAACTGCAGATACGTGCTTGCTGCATTTTTTAGTTTGTTTTGTCGTGGGAATGGAAAGCAGTGTTCAGATCCTTAAAATATGCTGTTGGCTTTTATTATTTCTGGCTGTTCCCAGAGGCATTTCTGATTTCCTCATTGCTTTAGCATTCTGTGTCTTTTGGATGCCGATCTTTTTAAGAGTTTGGTAGGTTGCTAGTGTTTCTCAGTTTTTTGTAAAAATTAATGATCATTCATAATCCTTCATTTCTTTCTGTTATTTGTGTATGAGGAAACTGTAACTTGTGGATGGGATTCTTTATCTCATTTCTTTAGGTTGTTCAGTTTGAAGTTAATTTAAGTCTAGATACCATTCAAATTTGTCATGCAACACTTTGTTTCCTTTTTTCTTCTTGTGATGTTATCCTGGATGCCTTATCAGAATTGGCTTTTCTGCCATCCATTTCCTCTGCAAGTTCTCCAGTTCTGGTCTGTAAAGCTACTGCTTTTTCTTCACTTTATTTGACTTTCTAAAATAGGTAATTTCCAGTGATAGTAAGACAGAAACAAACAGAAATACACCAACTTAGTAAGAAGAGTTTTTGTGTCTAAACTACTATTCTTTATGTTTGTTTCCATCATCCCTTTTCCCTTCACTTGTCTAAACAAGACTAATAACCCTTGTGGTAAAGACAAGGTTTTTATTCTGTTAATTGCATAGCTCTTCTGAAGTATATTCTGTAGCTCAAGATTATGATGTTTCAATACTGCAAAGCATAAATAAATAAATTAAACTATTCTGACTTTGTCGTGGTCCTACTTTTGTATACTTAATGACATGCTATCTGTAACAGAAGTAAAAATAAGTATTGAATGATGCAATAATGTGTTTTAATGTGCTTAAAAAATAATCTGCTAAATTAATTATATTAGTCACTGTACAAAAATGAACTTTTTTATTTCAGTGCATAGAACAACATAGTCAGGTTTACAAATTGTGTGAAAACAATATTTTGTTAACATAGGTGCATCGTTGGGTCAATTACGAATCAATGCTGAAGGAATGTCTTGTTGGAAGAATGGCCGTCAAGCCTATTGCTGCTCCAAAAGGTGAGTTTTTTCAAGAATTAAATATTTTCTATTATGCTTTATTCCAAGTTTATCTGGAAGTTATGAGAAATCCTAAAACATCATATTTATGAGGAGAGTCTATTCTTGCAAGGCTGTTGCATATATTAATTTTTTTTTTTTTACAGCAGACAACTGAGGAGGAAATGGTTTTATGGATAAAGACTTTTCTAAGTAATGTACTTCTAAGTTTCTTCTTTTAGTCGTTAGAAAACAGATGTGTGTCTTATGTGTGTGTGTGTATAGAAAGAAACTTTTTTTCCTCTCGCTCAAAATCTCTCTTCTTCTGATCCCTGGGGACAAACTGTCATAGGCAGCTCTCATCTTGAAATAACAGTCAGTATTTTCAATCTCATGATTTCTGCAACAGACATATGTCTGGCAAGGTGCATATATATTGACATATTTGAATACCCTTTATGGTCAGTTATCCTTTCCAGAACGCTTTATTGGGTTCTTTCGTTTGAATTTAATTAGAGAAACTTTTGCTGATACAACAAACTCTTCTTTGTCAGGATAGCAAGAAATGTAGTGTATTGTCTTAAAATGCTGCTGATGGTTTCCAGAGACTTTAATCTGCAGTATTTCTTTTGGTTTGTAGGCCACAACCAAAAACTTCCTATTATCTGGGAAGTAGACACTGTTGCTCAGTACTGACTCTTAGCAAAACTGCCGTGAAAACATAGAAGAATTAATGGTTGCAGCTTTTTTTGTCTGATTCTGTGGCATCCTTTAGTTCACAAATTCAGCCATCTTGTAGCTCTTCAAACTTCTGGGAAAGTGGACTGCCTACCTGTTTAGTGCTTAGGTCACATCGCCTTAGCAGTTTGGTTGAGTTTGGTCTGCATATGAAGGGCAAGAGTATTTTCCATCTCGGTGATGCTAAGTAGCTAATTCCAGTGTGGAACTTTTGAGCTTAATGCTACAAAGTATGGAGAAGCCTGGACAGGATAAATGCCTCATGGAGTTGAGGCGTTACACATACATTACTGCTACTTTGTCAGCTGAGTTAGAAATTTAAAAGAAAATCTGAATTTTTCTGATTTCATTAATCTAATTTATGATAGCCAGTCAGTAAAACATAAACACATCTTTTCCCCTGGCAGCTGTGACGGTCCATTTTCTGCTGTTCCTTTTTTCTGCTTTGCTCTTTAATAGGACTTTTCCATCCATTTTGCTGTAGTAAAATGTACAGGATAAAGGTTGCCAGTTGTTATAAAGCCTGTTGCCTTGTGTCTCTTTTAGCCATTTGAAAAAATGGAGTTTCATTGATTAAGAATCAAACTAATTACAGAAGCACAAAATCATTTAGGTTGGAAAAGTCCAACCTTTGACCCATCACCACCTTGTCAACTAGACCACAGCACTGTGTGTCACATCCAGTCATTTCTGAACACTTCCAGAGATGGTAACTCCACCACATTCCCATTCAAATGCTTAACGACCCTTTCCACGACAAAAGTCTCCCTAATGTCCAACTACAACCTCCCCTCCCCGGGTGCAGCTTGAGGCCATTTCCTCTTGCCCTGTCATGAGGTGCCTGGGAGACGAGACCAACTCCTACCTGGCTATAACCTCCTGTCAGGTAGTTGTAGAGAGTGATGATGTCACCCTTGAGCCTCCTTTTCTCCAGGCTGAACAACCCCAGCTCCCTCAGCTGCTCCTCATCTGACTTACTCTCTAAATCTATCACCAGTTTCATCGCCCTTCCCTGGACACTCTCTAACACTGGACTTGCTGAAATTCTTCACAGAAAAATTCTCAAAGTTCATTTTATTCCTCTTCCTCTGTTGAATTATCAAAAAATGTGATTGACCAACCTCACTATTAGTCTTGCATCCTTCCAGAAGACCATATTCTGCAAAGTTTGCATTTGAAAATAGAAGAATAAATTCTCAAGTTAAGGTGGATGTTTTTGGTTATAGGATTAAATTAAGTATAGAGGGAAGACAAGACTTTAAATTAAGGATTACATTGCTTTCTTTTTGTGACAGGGGGTGAGTGTTTGGTAATAGGGCAAATGTTGGTATTTATAGGTGCTTGGTGCAGTCTCAATACAGAGTTAGGAAGGTAGATGTAGGTTTATTGGGGCACTGCTGGAAGATTTGTGGTTGTTCAGCTTAGGTTTTGTTTGCTGGAAGATTTGTGGTTGTTCAGCTAGGTTTTGTTTCCTATGTTCTGGTGGGTTTTTTTGGAAAATGCTGCGATGATTTGCTCACTGAACTGCTTTGAGAAAGTTGAAGCTTGTCTTTGCACAGCTTTTTAAGAAGAAGGGTTTTTTGAAAATGCTAATTGAATGATAGTTAACATTTTGCCAACTTGTATTTTGGGAATGCTGTTTTATGCTATGGTAGTAACTGACAGGAAATTCTGAAGTGTCCCTTCTGTAGTATTACAGTGGATCTGTGCACTGAAACATGTAGTGTTTGTACATGCTGAGAAAGCCAGCACAGTACCCAGGTATGTAAGAGATGACTTCTGAATCTCCCTCAGCAAACCTGTACAGCATTAAACTGCTTGCCTTCCCTTCAGGGTGCTCAGCTGTGAACATTAGCACAGTTTGTTGTCTGGTATTTTTTTAATATTGCTAATGTTTTGCGTAGACACGTGTCAGTATATGTCCCCGTATTACTTCAGTGATTACTTAGCTTGGGAGTCAAAATACAGGTTGTATTATTGTTCATTCAGTGAAATTAGACTGAGAGCTTTGGTGTCATCCAAGGAACAGAGGTAAGGCTCTGCCTTCAATATGCCTCACACGGTCCTTAATATTCCAATGCCAATTTTGTGCACTGTATTATAATGTAGTGAAATGAGAGTAGACTTCTGAATACAAAAAATTACCTTTCATTAGAAACAAGTTTTTGTGAATGACTTGCTATCCTGGCAGAAAGCTTGAAGTAGTGTATAGCAGAATTTGCAGACAAATATTGCCTCAACCAAGAATTTGTGAAGAGTTTTCTTTTTACCTTATAATGGCACAACATGAAAACCACTGATGAAGGCAGTTCTTGATCATCTCTCAAGTAATTTTGCAATACTTATGCTTGATGCTTTGTTCTGGGAGCCTTCCGTTACTTTTCTTTAGCATTTTTCCCCAAACGCTGGCTGGTGTGATGCAGAGCACTGGGAAGGATTTGGAAGAACATATGAGAAACATTCCCACTTTGGTTTTTGTAAAAGGGAGCAGGAAAACCAGATTTGTTTCTCTCTCTTCCCCAAACCTGGCTCTCATAGGAAAGAATATAAAATGGACCTTCATATTGGGACATTAAGAAATGTGCAATGTAGAGAAGGGCAGAAAGTGGCCTGAGTGTATCAAGAGGGCGAGTTTCCCCACAAATTTGTTGTGAACCAAAGGTTATATGACTGAGAGGTGCAGTGCCTTTCTGATACAGTTGAGCACCTTTATATAAACTGACACTGTAATTTATCCATTCAGTACTTTTTTTTTCTGCTAGTGTTTTTTTGATTTTTTTTTTAATAGTTGCAGCATACTGTAGATTCAATGAAGAATTCAGATACTAATTTGACAAATAAAATTATTTGGCAGAGAAAGCTTATAGAAAGATATTCTTTTTCTTGTGTTTTTGCCGAGAATTGTTTAGATTTCTGAGGGTTGGGATGGTCAGATTCACATTCTACTATGTGACGTCATGAGGCAAGTGTCATTGGAATTCTTAACAGATTTAGTAAACTGGTAGCTATGAAGTTTATAGTTGTACAATATAATCTGCGATGTTTGTTTTGAAGTGCCAGAATTCTTGCATTTCCTATCTTTCAGTGCTGTGCAACTTCTGGCGTTTGTAACGTACTGTTTTTTCAGTTAGACATAATCTTTTGGAATGGTAATCAGTGCTGCATTTATTTGTCACTACCTAATATCTGAAGTGTCCTGGTTGATCTGTTAGTGTTTTGGAAGGTTTATTTGGAGAATCTTAGTTTGGCTAATTTCTTCAGCATGATGTGTGCAAGTACTGTGCTGTAACTTCTTAACTCTCCTGCCTGTTGCTTTTTCTTAATGCTTTTAGAGATTTCTTCTACTCTGTCTGAAGGGAAGAAGCAGCTCAATGGTAAGTATTCACCTGGAGCAGGATAGGGAATGAATCTTAAACTTACTTGAATATTATTGAATGAGCAGAGTTTATCCAGACTTCTCTCTGTATTTGAATCAAACTCTGAGGCTCTAGTGAACCGTGGAAATTTCAAAAGGCAAAATCCTTATCAGGTATTGTGATTTCTGTGTCTGAAAGTATTGTAAGACTGCAGTAGAGTAGTGTAGATAAGGGAGGTAAGAAATGAATAAGTAAGTTCAGCTTGTCTGCAAAGTGCTTGGAAGATTTTCTGCAAAGGTCTTTTCTATCCTCTCTCCTGTCTGGTCTCCCATTTGTTTTGTTGCATCAATTTCTTTTCTTCTTTCAAGGTGAAAAATTGTGCTTTTTCTTTTGAGCTTCAGGGAGCTTTTGTCAGTCCATTTCTTCAATCTGTGTCCCTTTGAACAGTAGCCATAACCGTGTGTGGTTTGGCTGCTTTCCATGATTTGTTATTGTTCATGTATTTCCTCAGTGTAGGATAGTGTGTTCCCTGTAGGTTGCTAATGACAGTATCAGCATTCCCTGTTCCCTAGGGAATGCCAACATTAACTAGCCCCTAGTGGGACTTTGCATGCTGATCACACCTCTTGTGACTGTCAGCTCTACTAATTTTCTATCCAGGTTGTAATCCTCCTGTCAAATCCAGCTGTTTCCAGTGTGGCTATGAAGATAATATGGAAACCTTTATCACTAGACTTGCTGTCTTATGGGATTGTGCAAAGCAGTTCCTAGAACAAGCTGAAGTTTACTCCCTTGAGATGTAATTCTGCTGTTCATCTGGTTACCTTAAACTCTTTCATTTCATACCTGTCATCAGCCTTTGGCTTCACCACCAGCTTTTCTTTATTTATGATCACCATGACCAGTAGATCACTTTGCTTAATTGGTTCACTGATCACCTAAATCATTGTCTTTTTATTGCAATGTTAATTCTTGTTTTCATGAAGCGTCTTACAGTATTTCAGAATAATTCATAAATAACTTCGTTTGCCAGAATGTTCCATTTTATTGTGGCTGTTCATATATTTCTGTTGACCTGCACAAGTAAACTGGAGTGTATATGACCATGAATTCCTGCTATCTCTGGGGGCCAGCCTAAGCATACGATGTGTGTCCTCGAGAAAGGCTTAGCCTTTGAGAAGGCTTTTATCATTAGGTGATTGGTTTTCTTTTGCAATGATCTGACTGCTCTGCCATTTAGCTTCCTTGGCAGCTGCAGATGGTGTGTACTTAGGAGTAATTAAGGATCAAAGAATAAGTAATTTGACTGAGTTTTAATTGCTTTGGGTTAATTCTCCCATCTGGATGATCAAATACTTTCAACAGATTGGATTGGACCAGAGTGGCTCTCTTTGTTTTTATCTACTTCCCACATGGTGAAGCCACTCAATTACCATGTTTAAGGTTGTAGTCATACTGCAGAACTTGCTGGCAATTAGAAGATAGTAATCTGGGTAACTGAAAATTCACGTGCTAATTATTTTATGCATAGCCATTTCAAGTTTGCAAGGTTTGCCTTTTAATGGGCTTGGAACTAGCACTTACCAGCTGTTCAGTCTGCAGCTTCCTCTGTCATTATTCTATTCAACTTCTTTGTGTTAAAATTGATGAAGGGTTGCAGTTGCTTTTATCTATCTCTGTGCTCAAGTGTTTGCCAAATATGTTCAGTTCCTATTATGCCTGAGATTAGTACAGTTGACATTTCGAAAGACTGACCAACTGTTACCTCCTAGCAAAGGCCTTTTCGAACTGTTGTGTGAAGTTTAATACTTAGAGTAGCTGAATTCTGTGAAAATTCCTAGCAAAGTGCTAAGTAGAAAGACATGAAATTTTACTTGTGAATTAGGTTAGATCAGACGTCCCAAAATGAATTTATTCATCTGAATTGTATAAACAAATAGTTCTGTTAAAGGAAATTTGTTCAGACAACCTTGTGCTTCACTATCGCAAAGTATAAAAGCACAAGGTAGTAACAGGTGAAACTGAGATCAAGCCACATGTGCCATAAGGGCTGCAGACACAGGTACTGCGGTGTATGGAACTCCTAATTTCTGAGGTAGAACTTCATTTTCTAGGACCCTCCTCTCCAAGAGAAAATACTGAATAAAAACTAAATTTAAAAAGTACATGGTTGTTTTTGGCTGCCTGTGGAAATAAAGCCATTAAATATTATTCAGGGATATTTAGAACATTCAGTTAAAAAAAACAATTAAACCAAACCCCCAAACAGACTTGATGAGTATTTCTATTAAGCAAGCATCCCAGCAGCTATTTTACTGACTGTCTGCTCTTTGTAGGTATGCTTCCTGAGAAGAAAGTACTAGCTTCCTCTGCTAAAGACTTAACTCCAAGGTAAGCCTTTGTCTTTCGTTGGCTGTTGAGCATTTTATTTAATAATTCTGTGCAATTCTTAGTACATGCAGGCAACTTCTTCGATGGTTAGCTCTGGATGTTTCAGCTGAATGAGTACATGTTATTGCCATCCTCTCAGAAGTAGGAAAGTTGAGGTTCATGTTTAAACAACTTGCCGAAGGTCACATAGGCAGATGATTATTCTTGCCCTGCCTCCTTAGGTCGTATAAAAGTGTATGACTTATATTCGCAGACTCCTCAGCTTTGCTTTTTGAGGGAACTTCTAGAAAGTTATTCCAGCTGGGCTGATTACTTTTTTTGACTTTAGTTAATTTGTCCGTAGATGTACATGTTGCCATGCCTTGAAAATTTCAAGATGGAATATAGTAAAATGTGATAGTTGTATTCAAGTTTCTACAATACGTGAAGCGAAGCAGGCCCTAAAATCTCATTGTGATACGCCTACTGTTGTCACTGAGGTATCATTTTACTCCATGATGCCTGGAGTCAGCAAGGTCCAGTTTCTCACTTGACGTGAAAATCTCCTCTGAGTGTGTGATCTCTGGGCTAGTTACGTACAGTCAGAAAATGTTCTGGCTTGTGAACAGCTGGAGTGTGATTTGTCTTCTGAAGTGCTCCCCAAACCTTGCTGCCTTTCTTCCCACATGTGTCTGGCATATTCTGGATGTGACTGAAAGGTGTACAGCCTAGAATGACTGTCAGGAATGTTTGCTGGAGGGATTATCCTCCCTCATTGCCTGCTTTTCTGGTCCAGTAGTCTAAACAGTAGATAGAAGTTACTTCCTGTCAAGTGTACAGCCATACAAATAATTAGCATCTGAAGGCTTTCTTTTTTTTTACCTTACCTGGATTTGTTGCAAGGTTTGGACAGCATGGGAGCATAGGAATGAATGTAAAATCTAGATTCGGGGAGATGAAGGGAGATGGTTTTGTGGTATGTGCATCAGATCTTTAACTCTTGGAAACCACCCTACCTATTTAATGCTTTTGTCCAGATTCAAGATTTTATTATTTTCTAAGGAAGGTTCATATACTACAAAGAGGATGCATGTGCTTTTTAAGTAAAACTAATGCCATATAATTTTAACTTCAATTTGCTAACTACCAGGATGCATAATTAGACTTTGGTAATGTTTTCAGAATTACTGGCTTTGGACTTATCTTTTCAAAAATAGTAAGTAATGTGTTTGGCTTGTAAATTCATGAAAGATGCTCTTCTTGAAGACTTGAATTTAAATGTGTCTTGATATGCCCAAAGAAATTATATATTTTTTTGTTATTGTCTTTTCTGTTTCACAGTTATGATTGGTTCCAAACAGATAGTTTGATCACCATTGTCATATACACTAAGCAGAAGGTAAGTGTATTTTATGAAAAGTAGAATTACAAAATCCAGTTGTTGTGATCTAGCTTGAATTCTGGGAGAACTGTATAAAAATTGTTATTTTTTTTTTCCCCTTGACTATGAAAGGATATGAATGCAGAGTTGGTGATAGTTGACTGTCAAGACAAACGATTAAGGGGGGAGGTCATCATGGATGACTACTCATATCTTGTACAAGTTGGTAGGTATTGTAATTTTGTAGTTGAAAGTACTGAATTTTCATTCTGCCTTATTCAGACCCTCTCATTAGACCATATGCATTTTACATGTACTGTTTAATATTTTATTCCTTTTCATTTAAGATGATTAAAGTACCTTGATGTAAATGAATTACATTGTGTATCAACTCACATCTTTTGTTAAGTATGTACTAAATGTTTTTACATGGGGACTAAATTGAAGTAAGAAATCGATTTTAAAGTTGTGTATAATTTTTCTTCAAGTGTGTTTTTTATGGTTATTAAAATGGTCTTATTCAAAAGTACAAGTGCAATAATTCACATAAATGAAGATTAGTAGCTTTATATGAGCCATAGTTAAAAGTAATGGGAAAAATGGTGCCTTTATATGAGGCCTGTAGAAGTCATGAGTAAAATTTCAAGGCCAAATAAAGATGCATAGGTTTCTAGGCTCATTAGTTCACTCAGTATTCTTAGACTTACAGTGTAGGTGTGTACGTATGTGTGTGTGTGTATATATGATGACTGGAATATAATTTTATTATTGCTTCACACAGAATTTGTTTGTCTTTATTTCAGACTTGGCTCATGCAGTTTCAGAAGAAGTGGCTGGTAATTTCTGTCTCTTGCAGCACTTCTGTATCTCTTCTAGGACAGTCCAGTAGGAGTTGAACTTCAGTAATCCTTGTGGGTCCCTTCCAAGTCACGATATTCTGTGATTCTAGTATCAGAATGTGGAACTTCAGTTTGTTTTTCTGACTCTTTGGATACTTTACAGTTTTACTTACCACCAGGTCCTGACACAGTCAATCAAACTATGCCATAACACTGAATAGTTGTTTTTTTTTAATTATGGCATTTGGCCCTGTGAAAGTAGTAAGCTGATAGTGCTTTGATCCCTCTCAATATGACTAAATGTTAAAATAGTTAGAAGTTAGTTCTGTTGTGTATTTGAAAACTGTTCTTTTCTGAGACTGGGATTTTCTTGTATTTAATTATTCATTCAAATGACCTTGAAAAGAAAGTAGTAAGTAGTGGTAGTTACCAATTTCTAGTACACGAAGAGTCTGAGTTCATGAGCATTTTTCTTGACCAAATGGGCTGTGAAGCTGTCCTAGTTCCACAGTCTATTTAGCAAAAAAAGTATATTAGATATGCATATTAAATTAGTGCTTGTTGTTTTAATTGCATTCTAAAACATTATACAGTGATAGCTATAAGTATATTTAATTTGATATTTTAATTTAATGAATTAACTACCTGTGTCTTGAGAAATTTCTCCTAAAGTCTTCTAAAAGTTAGTTATAACTGAGTGATTTTTTTTTTTTTACAAAGTGTAACTAAAAGTAACAATGTGAAACCTTTTCTCTTTTAGTAAATATTGCTGAAAAAATAGGAAAAGTAGAGATTATCTTAAAGAAAAAGGATGACGTTCATTGGAAAATGCTGGGACAGCCCTGGGGGTGTCATAATACATTTATCAAACGCACAGACAGAGGTAAGCAATTTCGTGGCCAAGTTACCAGCTGTTTTCTGACTTCTTGGAGATTGTTAGTAATTTGGTTTCTTTCAGTATTTTCTGTTTCTGTAGTTGTATCTTCATTTCTTTCATGATTGATGTCTGATCTTGTTGAAAGCTACTCAGGAGTTCTCCTTGAAAGGATTCAACTTAGAGGTATTTTTTTGCCTTGCTTTGGTTTGCTGGTTTGTTTCATCCCACATTGGAGATGATGGTCTTTCAGGCTTGTGGAAAGACTGGAAGAACTTAATAATGTAAGGTGAAGACTGCTTGAGTGTTGTTCCGCCTCGTGGCTACCTGTGTGCTTTCCTTTCTGTCCATATGAGGGATGGTGCATAGATTTGTATCAATCATTATGGAAGTGACTGAAGTGAAGGATCAAAACCCTTCATTTCCAGTGGTTTCTATAGATATTGTAACATCTTTCAATGTAATGTCTTCCAGCACGCTACATCTTTGTAGTTTGATTTATTGACTTCAAGCCATGCGTAGGTATTGAAGCCAGCTCTGAATAAGCTGATGTGTCTGCAAGAAGCAGTAGATGTTATGTATGAGTTTACTTTGTGGTAACAGAATAGTATGAACTTGATGCAGCACCAAAATATATTATAGTGATCAGTGGGGTTTTGGTTCTTTTCACCTAAATTAAAAATTTCTGCACAATTACATTATGTAATATAAGCACTGATATTATTGCAGGTTGCCCAGCTTCTCAAAAGCCTTCTTGGCCCTCTGTCTAATAATGCTCAGAAAGGGACTGTTTGATATTAGTCTGCCCGATTACGTGTGAAAACAAAGCTGTACATTTTTTAAGAGCTAATCACATGTTGATCTCCATGTTGTACATCCCCTACTGCCTCTGTTATGCTTCGTAGGCCTTCAAAGTCGAGATTACTGTGGTACAGAAAGGAAGACTGCGTAAAAGCACATCTCTCTAGCAACCTTTAGCTTATGTAGAATGTAATTTTCCTTGTGAGAGTTTCAGAAACTGTTGTCGTCCACTTTAGTATTAGATTTTTCAATATAATCCTCTGTATTTAAGGGCTTACAGACTGATATAATATATTGTCCACTGTCCATTGCTCATTTCCTCCTGCCTTATCACTTTCCAAAAAAAAAGAGAAAATAATCTAAAAGAACAAGAGCCATAGAATAGGGTGACTTTGCAATCGAGGAAGGTGTGGATGATTGGATGCAATTGACAAAAATGCATATTTGGCATTTATAACCGATGCTTTCTAGATTATTTATTTTACCTTTTTTTTCATAGGAATTCAATCTCCAATGTAATATTTGTCCTGTAATGCAGAGGACTGTTATAAGGTATAAAATACCTTTTATATAATTTATATAAATTATAAGGTATAAGATCTTCTATATAATTTATAATTTACTTTATTATGTTTCAGTGACTGAGTTCACATCAGCTTAAATTGAATCTTCAGAAAACTTAAATTAAAGGGCTTACTGAGCCTAGGTTTCTTCAGTTCCCCGATTAAAAAGGTGATGAATCTTCCAAATAAAGTGGTATCTATGGCTCTTTAATCTCTGCTCCAGAAACTTTTATTCTGCAGTTTTTTAATTTTAAAACCTCCAAATTTAAAATTGAGGATACCAGAGGGTTTATAGAAGAAACATATTCAAGCCTACATGTCTTCCCTTCATTCCAATCCTGTGCTTTCAGCTCAACCATAAAATCTACCTGTTGTAGGCTTCTGTTTATTCGGTGTAGTGTGAAGTAGACAGTCTCCTTTTCTGCCTAGAATTGTGCTTCCTTACACTAAATTGCAGAATTTTCATTTTTGCTTCCGCTTCTGTGGAAGCAAAATAATGTTATGGGTGAAGAAACTCTGACTCCTAACTATTTTATAGAAAATTGTTGTCTTGACTCCAAGACTGGGTTGCTGCCAGGAGGAATGGGCAGCCACCTTCCTTCAGCTGTGTGGTCTAATCTCCATTAGGTTGGCACTAATAGTATTTGAGGCTCTGTAATGAAATAAGCTGATCAAAACAAGGATTAACATTCAGCTGGCTGATGGACACTTTTGGGTGATACATGCTTGCTGGAAGTGGGTTGGAAACCTTCCACTTGAAACGGAGGGGCGGCAGAGGGATTCGGCTTTTATACTTCAAAACTCTCTATTCCAAGTGAGTAGGCTAATGTTGCTGCTTTAGCATACCTAGCATTATGACTAACAAGTAAGACATAAGGGTTGTCTTTGTAGTTTTATCATTGAAGAAAAGCAAAAAACGTAATTCAAGGAAAAATGCCTAAACTCCCTTTAATGACAAGGAAGAAACAGTAGGCAAAAGGCTGATACTCTCCAAAGGTATCATTATCTGTGCAGCAGTTTTGTTAGTAAAATTAAATTTGTATGCCTATGAATCAGTGTGCTGCAGTTCTTGATTGTAGCAAAGGAAGAAGTTCAGTCTGAAGAGTAATATCTCTGCCCTGTGATAATATTGGGTTTTTGTGGCAAAGCTTTGCTAGCAGGAGGCTGCAGGGATGCTTCTCTGAGATCAGGAGCTGTGATGCTGGCACTTGATGTCTGCGGAAAGCTTGATCAAAGCTAACCTTGTCACTAATTACTTTCTCCACCTTGAAAATTAAGATTTGCTGCTGGACACTTCATCGTGCTCCAAAATTAAGAGAAGAGTACCTTTTGTTTATAGTATTGTATATATAGTTTGTATAGTAGCAAATCATGTGTCTTTGGCATCTGGCAGTTAACTTGGCTTCACGGGCTGATGAAAGCGACTGTTCAGCTTCAGCTTGCTATTAGGGATTGGTGTTCTCTTGTTGAAAGGCTTTTCTGCATTGCCACTTGTTTTTGCTTGTGGGTCCAGATTTTGTTGGAACCACTGTCTTCTAGTTTTGGCAGGGACAGAGTTAGGGTTAAAGCACAACACACTGATAATGAACTAATTTTAGTTAATACAGCAAAGGCTACAAACAAAACTAGAAGTTTACTTAGACCTAGGCAGGTCTCTGTTTTTAAAGGTGAGATTAAGTGAATCAGGACAAAAGTTCTGTATGGCAAATTAAAAAGAAAAGCAGGGAGGTAAAGGTTATTTATGTGGAAAAGGCAAAAAAAATTTCAGGAAACAGTTGATGAATTATTTTTTTTACCTTCTCTCTCTCCACTCCCAAATATCTGTAAGAGTGTTAGCTGATAAGTATTATGGGCTATTGTAGTGGGTTTCTGTGGCTGGGTTTTGGTAGTGAGGGGGGCTACAGAGGTGCCTTCTGTTAGAAGTTTCTCCTGTCTGGTGGAGCCAATGCCAGCCGGCTCCAGGACAGGCTTCCTGCTGCTGGCCAAGGCCGAGCCAATCAGGAGTGATTGTAATGCCTCCGTGATAACATATTTAAGAACAGCAAGTTATTGCGCAGTAAAAAATTCCAGCCAGGGAAGAGTGGAGCGAGAACATGGGAACAACAATGCTGACACCAAGATCAGTGCAGAAGGAGGGGCAGGAGGTGCTCCAGGTGCTGGAGCTGAGGCCCTGCAGCCCGTGGTGCAGACCATGGTGGAGCAGCTGTGCCCCTGCAGCCCAAGGAGGAGCCCATGCTGGAGCAGGTGGATATGGAAGGAGGCTGTGATCCATGGGAGATGGATCAGGGTCCTGCCGGGGACCTGCAGCCTGTGAAGAAAGGAGATCACACTGGAGCAGGTTTTTGCTGGGTAGGACTTGTGGGCCCTATGGGGGACCCGTGTCAGTACAGCTCATTTGTGAAGGACTGCACCCCATAGAGGAGTGACCCATGGAACAGCAGTTTCATGAAGAAATGCTTCCCATGGGATGGCCTCATGATGGAGAGGTCTGTGAAAGACTGTCTCGTAGAAGAAGGACTCCTGTCCCTGAGCAGCAGCAGAAACAACAACTGACCATAACCCCCTTTGCTCGTCCCCCTGCACTGCTGGGGTGGAGGAGGGAGAACATGGAAGGAAGGAGCGGTGGGGGCAAGGTGTTTTTAAGATTGTTTTACTTCTCACTCTTTTGCTCCGATCCTGTTATTAATAAATTTAATTAGTATCCTCACTTTGAGTCTGTTGTGCCTGTGATGGTGATCAGTAAGTTACCTCTCCCAGCTCTTATCTCAAGTCATGAATCCTTCGCTGTTTTTTTTTCTCCTCTATCTAGTTGCAGAGGGGAGTGAGAGGGCGGCTCTAGTGGGTCCAGCCAGGGTCAACAGCTATATTACCAACTTCACACATCCAGAACTGACAGCAACCTCGGCATATTTATTCGTGTACTGTACTTTGCAATCTTTCTGTGTATTATTTTTCAAATTTCAAAAAACTTTTTTTGTAATATTTATTTAGCTGGAGAGATGCTGGTGTTCTGCTTTACTTCAAGATTGGTACGAAATGGAATTATTGACTTTAATTTTTTCAGGGCTTTAGGCATTCTTTTTGATTCATCTGAAATGTTTGCTCAATCAAAGTAAGGAATTTGTAGGATGTTAAAGGAAAGGTGTGAGAATATCTTAATAAAGAAAGATTTATTCCGTGTCAGAGGCTTTACATTGTGTCTGTGCAGGCATTTTTAGTGGATAAACTCATTAATAGATGATAAACTCATTAATAGATATTTGAATAATTTAAGAAAATGGCTATATGCAGAAAAATGCCACGGCCTTCCACTGTGGCAATACCAGTATGTAAGGAACTTGATGCTAATTTAGTCCATGCACAAATTGCATGTGCAGCTGCGATTTTGTAATCTGTTTTAGTATATTTCAGGCATAACTGCGTGTATTTAGATGACTGTTGACTGTTCTAGCAGAGTTTATTTATACCCTTGGAAATAAAGTCAATTAGAAGCGTGGCTGAGCTAGAACATATTGTTTAAATCCTTAACTTTTAAACAATTGGTGGATAAATATGGTTGGTTTGACAGCTGTCCTCTGTTTAAAGTTATTTGGTTTCTGTTGTGGTTGAATTGACAGGCTGTGATCCTGCACTTATTGAAGAAGGGAATGTTAATTGTGATGGCTGTTCCTTCAGGCAGCAATTGACTGCACTGTCGCAGAGCACTCTAACTATTCTCCAGCAAACTCTTTTGCTGTGTTTTTAATGAAGAATATCTGGAAAGAGCAAAATGTTTGGGGTGATAATCCTGGAATAAGGAAACTGCAGTACAGATAAATTAATTGGAAACTGGTAATTCATTAAATAAAATTACTGAAGTACTCAAAGTGATCCTTAAATGACTCTTGGGGAACACTGGGGAAGGAGAGTGGACAGACTAGCTTACTGAGAACCCCTCTAAACTTTTTTGGTTGGTAGTTGGTTTTGGTGGGTTTTTTTTTTGGTTTTTGTTTTTTTTTTTTTTTTTTTAAGTCCAGCAATCAGTGTCTGTTTGTGAATTGTAGTCCTAGGTAAGCATAAAGATCAGCCAGGCTTACTGACTTGCTTACTGACTTGACAGGCTTATTGACTCTGGTGCTCTTGGAAGTCAGAGCAAGGAAGCAATGGCAGTGGTTGCTTGATCTGCAGCAATGCCTAGAATTTCTTTTACATTTTATCTTGTATTTAAGGGAGACTTCACTGGAAAATTGCATAAGCTTTCTGTCAGGCAAGACTCACTTAAGAAGAGTCATTGTATTGACTCGAGAAAGAATTTTGAAGGACATCAGTATTTAGGCCATGTATATAAAATGAAATTAACACCTTCACACATTAGTGATGGAGTGTTTACTGTCACAAGTTACCTGCTTATCTTCCATACATAACTTCCAGGAGTGTTTGCTCTGTGATCTTGCCAGACACAGTGGTTATGCTTCGCATTTTCCATTCAGTGGGAACTTCACCGGAGTGCCACAACTTGTCAATAGGATGGACAGTGGCTAGCCGCTTCCTCTGTGAGATCCCTCAGAATCCACAGATGCATCTTATCGGGTTCTGTGGACTTGTGCACCTTCAGGTTTCTTAGATAGCCTTGAACCTGATCTCCTATAATAGCTGGTACTTCCTAGTCTTGCCTCTGCTTTCCTGATATCTAATCTAAATTTCCCCTCTTTCAGTTTGTATCTATTATTCCTTGTCCTATCATTTCATCAGTTCCTGACAAAGAATCCCTCTCTGGCTTCCCTGAGAAGGGCCCCTTCTGTATTATAGTTGAGAGTTGAGAAATACCTTCCTGTATTTAGCGTTTGTTATGAAATTAACCTTTGTAAGCATTTTTTATTTCCAGAAGGAAAGCATCCATGCCCTTTTTTCTTTGAAGTACTTCTTCCTTGCTGCTTCATCCCTACTTAATGTTCTTCAATCTCTGGCTGTAATCAACAGCACATAGCCCTCTACTTTGTTGTGCTTTCAAATTGTCACTTAGACCCTGAAGTGCTGTAATGATGCAGATTATAGAGCTCAGGATGGCTGCTTAGTTATAATGGGTGCAGGGCTGGTCAGCATTACACTGAGTGGTTTGATACAGAGGTCGTTCCCAGCATAAATGATGGGTTATTACCCCTGTTGTAAGAGAGGAAGTCTGAAATGCAAACCTTACATCGTGCCTTTATTTATTTATTTTTTAAATGCTTTCTTTTTTCAGTTACCTTTTGCCAGACATGTAGTTGATGCACAGGTTGAAAAGTACTGTATTTGAAACCAATGTCCTCGCCCCCAAAACAGCTGTGTTAACAAAAATTTATGCTGTACATAAGACATTATAGTTGATTTAAGAAAGTATGTGAACATGTAACTGGAGTTCATAATTCCTAGTTAGCCAAAAGGCACCAATTCGTGTCTAAAATATTTATTCATAGTGCTGAAGTGTTTGTTGCCTGTGTAAGCACAGATGTTCATTTCATTTTATGTCATGTACAAGCATTTAAGTATTGGAATTGTGTACCTGAAAAATTGTGCAAAGCTGTATCAGAAATTCTTCTTGTGCTAATAGCAGTCAAAGTGCAACAGTATGGGGTGGGTAGACCAATAAATATCTGAGATGCTGGGTGGGTTTGGATAGTCTGTTGCTAAGGACTGTGGTGCTCTCCTGGCTTATGTTTTGTTTGCATTACACCAGCTGGTTTTGGTCTGCACACATGTACTCGTGCTGTAGTTGCATGGTGAATTCAGTGCAGGTGCAGTGCAGTACAAGGGGTTCTGTTTTGTGCTAGTTTTTGGTGCTTTTCTACTTCTTCACAGTCATTGCTGATAACTCAGAGGCCTAAAGTAAGGCTGTAAATGAGTCCTTAGTCCAAAATTGTATAAATAATTAAAAGTAATTGTACAAGAAGCATCTCTATTGTTTATATAACTGCAGATAGTGAAATACATACATTTCTCTCTCTCTTAGTGAAAGATATATAAGAAAAAAAGACAGCTTGAGACTTAACTAACAAGTAAAATCATGTTTTTAGAACTGTTCTACAGAAAATGCAAGTTGGTTTCTAAGACAGAAGTTACCCATGACACCAAGCTCTTCTGCTTAATGTTGCCTAAGGGCACACATCTCCGTGTTCCCACTGGACAACATGTTTACCTCAAACAAACTATTACAGGTAAGAAAAATTGAGAATGTAGTAATGGATTCCTTTTCGTAGTCTTGAGAAGAATGCCACGTCCATGGCCAGTAATTCCCTAGTTGTAGTTAGAGAGTTTAAACTCTCTCTTTAGAACATTCTCTCTCCTGAAGTAGTGCTGTTCATCTTTGAAGGGGGAAAACTTACTGTATGTGTGTTATGGACCATTAGTCAGTTCTTTTTAATTTTTTGAAATAAGGGTGGTGTTGTTGCGGTTTTGCCTTTTTTCTCCCCTTCTTCTAAGGGATTTATAGTAGTCATGGTAGCACTACTTTATACCCTGGTTGCACAATATTAATGATAACACGAGGCTGTGAGACAAATGTATCTTGAAAAGCATTTTTATGTGCTATTCTTCAAAGTTTTGTAAAAGGTGGACTTAAGGAAATGGAAGGCCAAACAAATATCTGATTTGGTTTTTTTTAAATACTTTCTAAAATTTGTATATTAATGGTTATACTGGTCACTGTACTTGGATTGCAGTATGCATGGTAGAGAGATTTCTCAAAAGAATTTTTAAATATCCATTAATTGAGAACTGTTTTCTCCTCCTTCTCCCTGCCTAATTCTTTGCTGGTGTTCAGCTCTTGTGACCTTTCTTTCTATCATTACACAACGGATTTTTGAAATGATACTGTAAGAAAATATAACTGTTCAGTACTAAAACTCTTCTGTTTAAATTTAGAAAAAACACAAGTTCTGGTACTTGAAAATTAATGAAATCATTTACATTTTCACGTTCCTTGGGGATGACTCAAGATCTTTTAATCCAGTGTTCTTAATTGCTAGATAGCACAGAAATAACTTATTACGCAGTGACCTGAAATTTTTAACTGGGGGTAGAAGGCTTCCAATTCTGGTGTAGTGGAAAGTAATATACTTGCCTAAAAGCATGAGATGGTATTATTTTTATGGGCTAAACAGATTATTTATTTACTCTTTGTTTATTTTGGTATCTGTTTGTAGTAGCTGGATGTAGAGTCTGTTTCATACTGTTTCAGCTGTCTTTTGGTCTGCTCTCTAGGGACAGAGGCAGTAAAACCATACACACCTGTATTGCCTTTTTTGCCATTGGATTTCCAAGAAACATCTCACCATGATGATGTGCATATATATTTAATGATTAAAATTTATTCCTGTGGGCTGTTCACACAGGCACTTGACCACCTACAAATTGGTAAGTATATGTTGGGGGGTTTTTTTGTTTGCCTTGTCTTTAAGATTCACTGTCTGAGTATTTTGATGTTCTTACTCTTTACCAACTTATACAATGGGGCATACTTATAACTTTTTTTAAACCTTTCTTTCCATTCCCTAAATGTACAGGCTTATCCTCACTGTAATTAGGAGTTATCCATTGCATAAAGCTCTCCTGACTGATCTGTGTGAACTGTATCCCACATTAGAGTTGATCATTGATGTCAGATGCTCTGAGAACACTTTCTTTTACTTTCACATGAAGAAAGCTAGGTCTGTTTTACGGGACTTAAGATGCACTCCCTTTTTCATTTCAGATACAGAGGTAGATTTTTAATATTGACTTCGCAAATGTTTGTGCACTCATACCTTGTAAAATCCACCAAGAAAAAACATTTTGATTTTATGTCTCTTAACAAGAGTGATTCTTATGTGAAGTGTATAGTAACTTTCTGAAAGAAACTTTACTACTACAAAGGTGAAGGCAATATGAAATGGCCTTTAAAAAATCAGAATACTAACTAGCTTGTTTTCATCCACTTAATGTTTACCTTTTTCTTTTTTCATTTTTTTTTTAAATAAAGGAGACTATATTTCTGTCAGCAATCCTGAAGGCAACTTCAAGAAGTCGCAAGTTCAAGCTTCAGAAGATCTCATTTTATTGGCAGGAGGCACAGGCTTCACACCAATGGTTAAACTGCTGAATTTTGCTCTGACTGAAGTTAGTTGTCTCAGGTATGTACGATTCTTTTGATTTAACCCAAGTTAGAAGGAAGAAACATAATGGGCAAGCCTCAGTGTTAATAAAACAACTAACAAAATAAAATGGTATGAAAGCATTTTTCTTCAACTTATGCCAAAAACTGGCATGCTTAAGGGAAGAGTGTCAGAAGCTTAGGCAACTTGCACATATTTGGTTATTGCCTATCCTCAACATGCATGATCTGCATTTTTTTTTAACTGGCTTTCCATTTGAGTGTCTCTTTTTAGCATTGAAATATTTAAATGTAGGTGCTGTTTTTTGCACTGAGAAGGACTACAACTGTTGGGAAGCACATTTTTAACACTTTTCAGCATTGTTTCTTATGCAAATTAAATGTTAGTTTAGGAAGCAGCAGCATCTGTTTCCTTACTGGTCAATTCAAAGTAAAAAAATTTTTCCTTCTTGCTGTGGAGGCTTGTTAGGTGAATGACTTGATCTGGTACAGGTTCTGGTTATATGCAGACACTTAATCATTTGTTTTTCTGACTGTTCCAGGCAATTTAGTTTCTTGGCCTTATATGTGCTCTTTAACCATTAATTTCTTTTTTAGGAAAATATTACAAGAGTGTCTTTAATATATGTATGTTTATATGTATGAGATACATGTATATATAAACAACATAAATATACTTTGCATAGAATTATCTTATTTAGCAAAATAACTGTTATCCTAAGCTTGAATTGCACTTGCTAGAACACGAATTGCGGAAAGATGAGAAATAATCTATACAGTGATTGACTTGTCACCTGAGGGTGCCAAAGCAACCTCTATCTGGAGTGCTGGGCGAGTGCTGCTGAACTTCTGGGGCTGCATTGTGAGTGCTGGAGGATCTGCAGCTTCCCTAGGCAGCATCTGCTGTTATGTAATGGGCTGGGATCAATAGATTTTCATTCTTGCTGTCTAGTCAAAGTTTCCCTGTTATCTCTTGAATCTGCTATTTCTTGCCTACAGTAAATGGGGAAAACAATTTGTTCTCTTCCTACCTGTGTTATCCTTTTGTGCATGAAGTCATAATGACTTGTTTCCTTTCTTAGAGGCCAAATTGTATTTGGCCAAAGTATTAATTAAAAAAGAATAGCAGTCCTCTACGCTTCCTTCTTAAGATGAAGGTTTTTTGCTCCTTTTTTACTGATGGTGTATAACTGCAGTCAGTTATCAGTTAATGGATACATTCCTTTAAGAAGGCACTAAGCACTAGATGGAGGGCTAATTCTCTTCTCAAGTATAGGAGTCTATACTCAAGTATAGCTTGTAGTCTATTATTGGTTCTCCTTGATAGTTGTATCTTCCCTGGTCTCCAGCTTTTCATTCCTAAATTACCACTCTATCCTCATATTCACTTTTAATATACTATCCCACTTTCATCATCATTCTTGTTTGGAAGGTGACTTTGTAACTTTCTACCTCCTCTTCTTCCTAAAATCCTTTAAGGGTCTCTGACTCCTGTCTGTACAGCTTTCTATAGGACCTCACATACCATTTTTTTTTTTTAGTTTATTGAAATCTACATCCCTTGAAGTAGTTTCCAGTATGCTAGATTCACCCCATTTCCTTCCAAAGGGCTGATGAACTTTCTAATTTGTTATCTAAACTTTGTCAGCATTCTCTCAACCTACTTTTCTTTACTAATGGGGATCATATCTCTTCATTTTAGCTGGGTTTTCTGTTCTCTTGATAGTGCCGAGTACTGAGGAGCACTGCAGCAGATATATTTGTCTACACTGGGGAGTATCTGTAAGGATGTCTCAAGTAACCAATTTGTATCTCTGTACCCAAAGAACAAAATGCATGACTTTCCTATTCACTTTCTATTGATTTTTTTCCCCACCTGTGTAACGCTCGGTGCTGTGGTGCACCATGCTGGCATTTAGAGTGCTGCATTCTTTTTTGTAGTGGGCTTTATTTTCCGGGTTTTCAGAGGACCCCAGTGAGGATACAGTTTGGCTGATGTGGGGCAAGTTTTGTTTTATTTTATACCAGGCAAGTTTTCCAAAGCTTGTTCACTGTATCTCATTTTGAGTTGTAGTGCATCTGGGACTTGTTTCTCTCAGTTTCACTACAGGTGATGTGTATGATATACAACATATGTATTTTATATGTTTATGAGTTTTTATATTTTGGCAGCAGAAAATGAAATGTTTCTCAAATACAAGATGATCCCTTTTCTTTGGCATTTGATGTAGCTTATAAGAGTTTTCCTGGTATTTTGAAGTGCTTGTGAAGGAGGAAAAAGGTCAGTAATCAGAAAAATGTGGTTTCTTCAGGCTGGGAGAACATGGGCTTCTAAACTGCAGTTGAAGAGCAGCTGGAGATCATGAACTCTCTGCAGAAGCCCTAGCATATGTGCAAGATATGTGAAAATATGTGTGAAAGATTGCTCTCTGCGAAGTATAGACCATGAGGTGATAGGAATTAATAGTTCCTGTGCAGCATCACATAAACGTACTGTGTCTAGCGCTAGTCTCTTAGAGTCAAGCTTGGCTTGTAAATGGGACACTGGGTAGTGAGAGTGCCTTGTTGTGGAACTGGAATTGCAGGGCTGTGTGATGTGCAAGACCAGCAAGCTTAGCTGACAGATATCCTTGTGGTTCTGCACGCATCCCAGTGCTCTGGCTTCCTGCAAGTAGGGCATGAACTTACTGCTTCTGACAGCACAGCAATATGCTCTCTCTTTGCAGAGCTGTGCCTGAGTAGAAAAAGCAAGCCCTCTGGGATTAGTTCAGGAACTGCTTGCATTTAACAGTACATCATCTGTCTTACGTGTTGGTGCGGCCTCACCTTGAATATTGTGTGCGGTTTTGGGCACCCCAATATAAGAAAGAGATTAAGCTCTTAGAGAGCTTCCAGTGAAGGGCAGCAAAGATGGTGAGGAGCCTTGAGGAGAAGCTGTATGAGGAGCAGCTGAGGTCACTTGGCCTGTTCAGCTTGGAGGAGATTGAGGGGAGACATCATTGCAGTCTACAACTTCCTCATGAAGGGAAGAAGAGGGGAAGGCACTGATCTCTTCTTTGTGGTGATCAGTGACAGGACCCAAGGGAATGGCCTGAGGTTGTGTCAGGAAAGATTTACAGTGGATATTAGGAAATGGTTCTTCACCCACAAGGTGGTTGGGTACTGGGGAAGTGGTCACAGCACCAAGCCTGACAGAGTTCAAGAAGCATTTGGATGATACTGTCACGCACATGCTGTGACACTTGGGAATGGTCCTGTGCAGGGCTAAGGGTTGGACTTGATCCTTGTTGGTCCCTTCCAACTCGGCATATTCTGTGATTCTGTGGTTATACCAGTTTTCCACAGGGTTTTAGTCTGTTATTAGCAATAAAGGAGAAGGTAGATTTGTGTGGCTTCATCAAATGGTAAATTCTGTTTTGTAATGTTAGTCTGTGTTTTACCTCCACTGTAGTATAAAAATCTGAAGAGTTAATGGCACTGACCTTAATGACAAAACATTTATTTTTATGTGAACTATTTGGCAAATATAACACTTGTAAAACTAGCAAATAGTTTTTATAAATCAACTGAGATGACCTCATTCAGAGCTGTAGTTAGCTTTTGAAGTTATGAGTTAATTTTCTCCTCTATGTTAATATTTCATCTTTATGAAATTAACATTGACATAACCTTCCTCATTCCAGTTTCACCTCTACAAGCTGGTGTGTATAATATTAAGAAGGTGTACAGAGTTCATATACCAGCTAATAATTGTAGTGCTCAAGGAATGAGAAACGACTAGATAAAACTTGACAAGTTTTGTTGTCATTTCAATCAGGTCTTAGTAACTTTAAGAGACTTTGTTTTTCTTAGGACAGCGGTTCCTGAACTAGAGGGTGCAAATGCAGACAGGGTTATGGGATTTAGAAGAAAGGCCACTAGTCCAACAGACTTTCAGTTACAGCAAGAAAAAAATTATATTGAGTGGCAAAAAGATGTAAGGATTACAGAGTTGCAAAAAAAAACAAAGAAAAGGTGTAAGTAAAAGGTTTCTGTATGATACAGTAAGTTCTGATTGTTTAACGTGTTTCAAATACAGAAACAGTCTGCAGTTATTTTTTTTGTTTTTTTAAGGACAGTGAAGCTGATCTTCTTCAACAAAACAGAAGATGACATACTTTGGAGAAACCAACTAGAGCAATTAGCGCTTAAAGATGAAAGGTATTTAAAAGTCTGGTGGAGAACAACTTGAACCATCTCAGTCTGTAGGAAAACAAATCTTGGAGTTTAGACTAACTGTACAGATTTGTCACAAGGATTCTGATTCCATAAGTTCTTTGCTAAGGATATAATGGGACTTAGGGAGTGGAAGGAGTTGTATTGGTCACAGATGCATAGCAGAGGTTATGTCATTATGTTCTGTAGGTTCCCAGAGGAAGCCAGGGATTTCATTGGACAGTGTTTAGTAGATGGTTATTGGATAGTTAAATGTTAGATGAGGTGATTTTTAAGACTAAGAAGCCTTTTGATGGTGAAGAAAATTTGCCTTAGCCTTAACAGTAGAAAACACAGATAAGTGAAGAGAGGCATAGAAGTGATAGAGAGTAGTGTACCTGAGGAGCAACATTCTGAATTTAGAGAAGTCTTGAAAAGTCTTTTTGGTGTCACTTGTGGGAAAAGTATTCATGTAGAACTTCAAAGTTTAATAGGCTTGTTACTTTCATTTTTCTGTACTAGTTTTTGGATTTTTACCTCAGTTACATTTTAATTGTGGATTAAAATGCACTAGTACCCATGTAACGTCAACTTAATTTAGCTGGCCATAGTTCTGTCAGGAGACACAGGATTGTCAGCTTACCTTTTAATTTCAGTTCCCTTGCTGTTATCACTAGATAAATTGTCACTGCTTAGATTTTACATGATAAAAGTATGTTTTCTTTATGCTTACCTAATTCGTAGTTGAATTGTTTCTTGGTTGAAACCGCTTGTTCCTTCACAACACTGAAGTGAAAAATCAATACTATTTCATACCCTTGTGATGTCTGGCACATTCAAAGCTTCATAGTCTAGACACTGTGTAAATTTACAGTAAAAAGCTTTTTTCCCTTTCAGTAAGAGCCTCAGATATACAAGTGCTTGTTTTTTTACTGAATTACTGTTCAGTTAGTGAGTTTTTGAAACCACTTATAATACTTTCTCATTAATGAAATTGTGCTGACATTTTCACAGTAAAATCTGTGCTGTAGTATCTTAATTGGTCCCAGCTGATTTCTTTGTTGTTGTTGTTTTGAGGGGTTTGGTGTTGGTTTGTTGGTTTTTACCTTTTTTTGATAGGTGAAATATGCAGCTAGAATTTTTAACATTGAAAGATTTGGTTAAATAGTCAAATATGCAATATTAGAGGTAATTTGAGTGGGTTGATCGATAAGAACAACTAAAATATCTCTCAGATCTGACACTGCAGTGGGGAGCTGAGCAGAACAGGAAAGTAATTAGTGTCATGTGATGACACCATGTAAAGTCATCAGTGTCTTGATCAATAGCATTTTGTGTGGCAGATTTCTAATCAGAGGCAACATTTATGAAATATTCTTCTGCTTACCAGGTTTGAGGTTCAGTTCATTCTTTCACAACCAACAAAGGACTGGGTGGGTAAACAGGGGAAGATTTCTTCACCTCTTCTCTCTGAGTTTGTGAAAAGAAGCAGAAAGGACTCCAAAGTGTTTATCTGCATCTGTGGTCCAACACCTTTTACAGAACAAGGAGTACAGTGAGTATTTTGAATGATGAACTAGAAAGGAAAGAATTTTAAAAAAGCAGCTGTAGTGTTTCTGATTTGGGCCTTTCAAAATGACCTTACATTTTCTGCTTTGCAAGAAAACTTTTAAAATGTTCCAAGATGTAAACAAAAAAAAGGAATTCAAAAAAAAAAAGAATTTAAAGAAATCACTTGGCATCATACTTGAGGAATATGTTATTATTTAGTGTGTAGCTCAGTAAGTATCAGAAATATGTAAGTTTCATTAAGTTGTACAGAACTTTGTAAGAGCATCTCTTTCACAGTGACTGGTTTTCCCCAAGGCTTTAAGTGCTGCTTTTAATTTGATGTTCATAGAAAAGTTGCAGTAATAGGAAATAAGCTTTCTGTGTTGGTGTTAGCTTGACAAATTAAGTTAGAGAAGTAAAGTTCAAAGCAATTGTTCTATACAAACATTTCTCTTGCTTATTTTTTTTAATTAATGCATTTGTTTATGTCCGTACCTAATACTTTTCTTATATTATGTACATATTTAGAGATAAAACATCCTCTAACTTTCTCTTGCCCAGCTCCAAAATATTGAACCAATATGACGTCACTTGAATTTCTGCAGTCCTGCTGAAGTCAAGGTGGATTTAATGGAGGGATAGAATTGGCCAATAATAATGCTACCTTTTGAGAAATCTGAGATAATTCAAATGATATCTGTATTTATTTTTAGAAATTGCTTTCAGGATCCAAAAAGTTGATGTAGTATATCTGAGCTCCTTGGCATTGTTTCCTAAATATATTTGCAGAGGTAAATGTCATTGTGCATGTTTGAATAAAAACAAGATGGTTGCTGATCTCTGTCTGTGGTGGGTTTTGAGTTCCAAATATTAATATTGACAATTTGATTTGTGACTTTCAGGTGTCTGAAGGATCTTGGATACTCCCAAGAAGAGATTCATGCTTTTACTGCATAAACCTGTATGAGGATATCAATGTTTGTTTGTATAATTCCGTGTTATTTATTTACCTTCATGAATTTAAATAAGTGAGAAGCAATTTTGTAAGACTTGAAATTTCATTCTTGGTACCAAACTATTTCTCGGAAGAATTATGTCTTTGAGAAAAAAATTTATACTGTGTTTTATCTTCTTTTTGTAAATATTTTTGCAATGCTTAAGTCATCCAGGGCATTAATTTATTGTAGAGGCAAGCAAAAAATTATAGTATACATTACATAAGATATTTCATGTTTTTGGTTTATGAGACTTCTTAAATTTATGAAAAGTGCTGATTTAGGTTTTGACTTGATAAAGCTTATTATTTCTTACTGTAAAATGTCCTAAGAGCAATACTGTCTGAAATTAAATATTGCACTGTAACTCAGGTAACTGGTCATTGAAAAATGTTCTTTTTCATCTGATGTCCCTATTTGACTTGCAAGTGATCCAGATAAATTTTTGGCTTTGTAAACAGAGAATAAAAGTACCTTTGGTAAAATATAAAATTTACATCAAATAATAAAAAAACAATAATTTTACATTACTTTATGCATTTCTGTAATTTTTCTTGTATTTTCAGTTTATAATGTCATACAGAAAGGTTTCCACAACCTTAGTACACCATCTGAGAACTCAAAACAGAGAGACAGAGTGTTGGTCTCCCACAAAACTTCCCATGTAAACTCACTGGTTTTGGGCAACCCTTGTTGTCAGACCTTCTGAGGGTAAAAACAGCTTAAACCCCACAGATGCCAGGGTCAGGACTATAGAAATATATAAAAATATTTGACAGGTTGCATTAGTATTATGTGAGGTTATTTTATTTAAATCATTTATTTAAATCATTTATTGCATTACTAAAAGTGTACTATCATGAGAAAATAATCTGCTGTCTAAAGCAGTTTGGATAAAAAAGCAGTAAAGCAGCTCTTCCCCTTCTAGATGTTGTCAGTGATATCTGTGGGCATTGTTTTTTATGACATTCAGTAGTCTTTATGTCTTCCTGTTGTGCTGAATGGGTATTTCTTCCTCCTAAGCAGCCAGCTTGTAGCTGTGGCATTAATACTTCGGCATTCAGGAAAAATGTTTTAGTGTTTTAGTAACCTTTAAAAAGGTTAGATAGCTATCTGACAGTGACTGGCTATGCTAAACTGAACTGTCATCGCTTCAGTGCCCCGTGTTTATTGGGCTTGAAGTTAAAAAAGAATCTGAGTGTCAGTCATTGCCTATAGGAAACAAGTGGACAGAATGATGGAATCATTACGGTTGGAAAAGACCTCCAGCATCTTCGAGTCCAACCTGTTACCTGCGCCCACCTTGTCACCCAATCCAGAGCATGGAGTGACACGTCCAGTCATTCCTTGGACACCTCCAAGGATAGGGACCCCCTTCCATTGCCTGACAACCCTTTCAGTGAAGATATTTTCCCAATACTCAGCCTGAACCTCCCCTGGCACAACTTGAAGCAGTTTTCCTCTCATCCTGTTCCTTGTTCCCTGGGAGCAGAACCTGAGCCCCACCTGGCTCCACCTTCCTGTCAGGGAATTGCAGAGAGTGAGAAGGTCCCCCCTGAGCCTCATTTTCTCCAAGCTGAGCCCTCCCAGCTCACTCAGCTGCTCCAACCCCTTTCCGAGCTCTGTTCCCTTCCCTGGACACTGTGTAGCCCCTCAATGTCTCTCTTGCAGTGAGGGCCCAGAACTGGACACAGCATTTGAGGTGGTACCTCAGCAGTGCCCAGGACTGAAACGGCATTAAATCACAATCCCTCATTCTTCTCTTGCAGATAGATCTGTAAGCTGGCTCTTCCAGCTGCATGGTGTGGAAAAAGGAGAATATTTTTGATTCCACTTGCAGTCTTCATTGCTCTGACTTTGTAAAGGATGATATCCCTTTGGGGATTCCTTCTAGACTGCTTCATGAGGACCTCTTTTAGCATGGAATTCTATTTTTTCAATTGAGAAAATACCTTTTTAAGGATCTTGCAACAATTGAAATCCAGATCACATTCAAGACAGTAGCTGAGAGCAATAATAATTTGATGTCTGTAGTGGAGTTAAATGGGGGGACACACTTTTCCAAGTTCCAAAGTGGACTTTCTGCTGAGATGAGCAGAGTTGCTTGTTTCCCCCAGGGCAGGCTTTCAAAATTTCAGGCACTTCGAGGATTTTTCAGATGTAATTTAGGATTAATTGTCATACTTCTAAAAGCCTCTCGTTTCCTTTAAAGTTTTGAATAGATCTGTTATTACTCATAACTTGCTTTGCACAAGTAGCTTAGCAACAAATGGTCATTTGGCCTTACTTCAACTTTCTAATCTGCGTATGATACAATTTGTTAAAAATGCCTGGAGTGTATCTTTAAGTTTTACTTATATTGTTCTAATTATTAGAAGACTTGTTAAATTTATAAAGACTTGTTGCAGTTTATAAATTTTATAATACATTCCTAGAATGATGGATACCAGGCTGAGCAGCTGAAATCAAGACTCATTTATCACAGAATCATAGAATCAGCTGGGTTGGAAAAGACCTCTGAGGTCATCAAGCCCAACCCTCGGGAGCTGGGAGTGTTTAGCCCGGTGAAAAGGAGGCTGAGGGGAGACCTTACTGCTCTCTACAACTACCCAAAAGGAGGTTGTAGCTGGGTGGGAGTCAGTCTCTTCTCCCAGGTAGCCAGCAACAGGATGAGAGGACATAGTCTCAAGCTGTGCCAAGGGAGGTTCTGGTTGGACGTCAGAATTTCATCATGGAAAGTGTTGTTAAGCATTGAAATGGATTGGCCAGGGAGGTGGTGGAGTCACCGTCCCTGAAGTGTTCAAGAAATGACAGGATCAGTGCCACCTTCTAGTTGATGAGGTGGTGATCAGCCAAAGGTTGGACTTGATGATTTTAGAGGTCTTTTCCAACTTAAATGATTCTGTGATTACTGCAGCTTTTCTGTGTTCATGTGTGAGTTCATGTTTATAAGGTATATCACAAAGCAGCTTGTGTGACTTATAAAACATGCCAGAGAAATAAAGTACTTAAAATCTTCAGATGAGTGCTTCCAGCACGTTTCTTCATCTATTCTGTGCTTAGATGAATATCAGCATATGTTTTACACACAAAACAATTATCTCTGCTCATATAAGCACTAATTTAGAGCTCATTTTTTTTACCTTTGTAGGATGATGTTGAAAGTACCATGACTGCTTTTGTCAAGTTGAGATACTTTCCTATTCTTTCATCCATACATATTATTACATGTTTAAAAGATATGAGGCAATGGGTAAAAGGACAGAAAAAAAAAATATATAAACGCCTTACAGTGCCGAGTTTCGCCTGTCAATTTTAATCTCCCCAGAGCAGGATTTAGCTTGAAAGTGAGCTGTCTAAAATGAGGTGCCTGAAGCTGAGCTACTTTTCTGAGCTCCCTTTGTAATCACTAGAATTCAAATCAGCACAGCCTGTGCAGGTCTGAGAGCTGGTTCAGCTGTGCTGAGGTGTGGGATTCAGGGTGCCTAGGGCCATTTGAGATGTTCACCTATCCACAGTATCTTTCTTGTTGGTTGGTTGGTTTATTGTTTTTTCCGTCAGTTCACGCCTGTCAGACGATGTTTGCTATACATCTGAAGCCCAGTTCACTGCCTAAATCTCCTATCTTGCTGTTTAAGTCTTTGATCACTGGTGATGTAATGCAACAATATCTGACTGGAGCCAAAGTAGAAATTTTTCCAAGTGTCTGGAAAAATCCTTTGCATTTTGCATCCTATGGCCGTATCCTTTGGAGTCTTTCTGTGACAATAGTTACAAAGTGCTGTGAAAGCAGGTGTGGGTTTTAATTTATTTTAACTGTCTTCAGGTTTTTCCTGTATATTTTTATTAAATATATATATGCCCTCCTAAAGGATTAATAGTGTTATGATTTTCCTGATACTACTTTAAGTGGTCTTGTTAAAATAACTGTTTTCACGCAATCATCCACAAGAATAATCCTGCTTCATTTACAGATATTTAAATCTACTTGTAGGAGGGGTTATGTCATTTTCTAGGTCACTCTGGAGAAATTTGGATTGAAAAAACTCTCAAATTCTCTGTATCCCTGCCCTTTCAACTTCTTGAGAAGATATAAATAATAAAGTTGCCAATCACTGAGAGAAAAAAAACTCAATTTATGTTTTTACAGAGCTGTCTTGGAGTGTGTGATCAGTGGCTTAACACTCCAGTCAGAGTCCAAATTTACTCAGTCATGAGCCAGAGTAAATATTCCCTGGCTGGTTTTCCCGTACAGTCACATGCGTATGCAACACAGATTCTCTTAGTTAACTACCTGCCTTTCATTCTTTGATTTTCCTGTTATTGGACAAATTTCATGTTTTGCCAGCTGAAGTTTCAGGGCAGGTCTGGGTGCTTAGTTCCTATGGAAACAGACTAGTGTCTTCACACAAACTGGACATGCTGAGTTGCTGTGGCAACACAGGTAAGAAATTCTAGTAGGTGTAGAAAATGTTGAGTCCGTGCTGACTGCTAAGTCTGAGCATCTGGCATCTGCCAGGAGCTGGTGCTGAGTGGCCCAGAAGGGAGTGGAGAGCACTCTAGGATGCAAATGATGGCCTTAAACCTTTAAAACAGCAGAATCTCCCTCCCAGCTTGCAGATCATTCTGCATTTAACCACAGGAAATGCACTTGCCTTGTGCGTTGTGTAGCTTTTCAGGGGATTTATAGATTCTGTTATTGACGATTGGGCTTGTAGAAGTCAAAGAGGAATGTCTGGTTTTTGTCACCAACTTGCAAATGTTTCTAATTGAAATGTACCAGCTGGCAATCGTATCTATATTTGCATCTGGAGACAGAAAACAGGGTCCTGTTGGAAATATTTTCTCCTATTTGAAATAAGGAATGCATTTCAAATGCAGTGAGAAGAGGCAAGGAAGATCTAGTCATTGTGGATTTAAAAGCAAGTAAAACAAGAAGTTTGAATCACTTAACAGAAGATAAAAGATACGTACATGTTCACGGCATAAAATGCACCATGGCATAAAATGGTGTGTGGGAAAGAGACTTGAGATAATGTGATAGAGGGATAACTAACTTTATGCTGCTTGAATTGACTAAACTGTTAGTCAGCAAGAGGAACTTTTACCAATGTATATTTAAAGACAGGTGTGTTAGTTAAAGTACAGTATGATATGATCTTTCTCCTCACTAAGTCAGAAGTGGTGTCTGGCTCATTCCCAAAAAAAGAGGAAGAAAGGTTGCTAAACCAATTGACCAGATCAGGATGGGTAGAAGGGGGTCATCTTGCTTCCCCTTCTGACCTTGCTCTGAACTGTGTCCCACTTGATCAAACAAAGGTCAGTGCAGAACACAAAGTCAAACTTTGAGCATCAGCTCCAAAAGAGATGAAGAGGAGACAAACCATTTTAGAGAAGGATCATCTGTTTCAGTTAAAGTTGTGAAAACTACACCCTGAGTGGTGATCATTGCAAGAAAAGTGTTCCAGGGAGGTTCTGTTTTGATGAATGCTCCGAAATGGCAATACAGGAGATGTGAGTGACAGCTCTAAATGTAGGCTGTTTGGGTGATGAAAAGAAATTATGTCCAGGAAGGTAATAATCTAACGGCTTCTGTTCACTATAAAATGAAAAAAAGCCTTTATGTTTTGAATGATCCATTCAGATCTAAATGCTCTTAGCCTACAGTAAGGGAAAAGAAAGAACTGTATATACAATGTAACTGTGTTAAATTTTTGGAGGAAGACTTCTAAAAATTAGGAACCTGAAGGTAGGTACCTAAATACAGTCGTGAAAACTAAGGCATGAAAACTAAGTCTTAGAGGCAGAAAGAGTAGCTGAGCTCCTCAGTGCCCAGCAGTGTGAGCATGTGTTGTTGTCATATGTGTCTTAAGGAAGACTGCTACGGTCTCCTGCCTCCACAGCAGGCTGAACCACTGTTGAAAATTGCATCCAGTGCCTCTGATAGCTCAGACTGTTTGGAGCAGTGGAATGTGCTCCTAAATACCACTCACTGTGAGTTAGTTTTACGTAAGGTAGTTTTCACCTGCCACCTCCCCTTAGCCATTCAACAAGATGCGTGAATAAAAGCAGAGCAGATTCTTTGTGGCAGGCATGTTTTAAGTCCAAAAAGTGCTTAAGTAACCATCTAAAATCCATCTACTATCCCCTCAAGATTCTACATCATTCCTCCCAGGAAAAATAAGTTTAATAACAGGATTTTGGTGCACTAGTCAAATGAACAATGTTCTTTTTTGGTGCAGAGATTCCTGTGAAATTATTTTCCTGCAAAGAATACTGAATAGTGAAATCTTAAATAACAAGTTTCCTGGGTAAGTCATACTAATATGCAGAGATTCCTCTGCATATATTGAAACCAGTGAGACAATTTTAATAATATCTTCCCTGATGTTTTTTTACAAACTTTAGAAAACTTGCCAGCAAAGCTTCAGAGTTTACATGCTGAATTACTCCCATGTCCTCTTCTTGAGAAACAACCAAGGACTTGACCAGCCTTCCCAAGCTTGCATCCTGGAAACCACACAGCTCAGTGTAGGCTGTTTTGTCTCTGTTCAGGCACTTAATGTGAGGGATACTGGTACAATAGGACTGGTACTATACCAGCTTTGGACTTTGTGAATATAGTAAAGATGGACCCTGCCAAAATGTTTTTGCAAACTTTATACTGTTTACCTAATATTAAGTAACAAAATCTAGGGGATTTCAGTAGTAGGATTTCTCTGGCTCAGTCCACTTGGGGTGGGCAAGAGTTGCTGAAAGTGTTTTATGTGCTGTACAGGAGAGGAGGCAGACTGGGCTAGCTGGGTAGTGCACCATGGCTTCTGAGTTGTATCAATCCAGTTTTGGAAGAAATTTGCTTCTCCTCTCTTTGTAGGACAGCAGCGCTATGCAGAACTGCAGAACAAGGGCAAGGAAGGGAATTCTGTATTGATAACATACCAGTTTCTGCTTATATATGACGTTTGGTGAGTTGTTTTTCACACTTGTTTATACATCTCTTTGTCCAGTGAGACTAATCTCTAGCTTAGGTTGCTTCATCAGTGCTGTTGTCTCAAAATGTCTCTCTACATTACTCCCTCCAGTTTAAGGGCTCAAACCACCTCATATGCATGAACACAGCTTATGTACTCCACAGCAGACCTGTGTGTGTGTGTGTGTGTCTCTGTCCTCTGTGCTTAACACTGTGCTCACCGTTCTCCTTGGCAGCATGCTCCTCTGCTCCATGCTGCTCTCTTTCCTTTCCCCTTAAGCTGAGAAACTGATAAACAGAATCAAATTAAACTCAGATCAACCATCACGAATTTCAGCTGTAAGTCTCTTCTTTCAGACATAAAGCTGATGTACCCTCCTTTTTTTTCCTATTTCAGTTTGTCTAAGACAAGAAATAGCATCTCCAAGCAAAGCACATTTTGTGAAGATTAAAAAAACACATCCCTTTAGCACATGATGGGGACGTAAGAACACGGTGTCTTTCCTATGTAAGGGAAAGATTTGCCAATCTCTTTTGATAAGGCCTTATAATGAAGGTGTAACTTATCTTGGTGAGCGCTTAAATCTGTGTAGCATTCCCTGTTCTTCTCTTAGTAAAATAAGAATAATTTAGTAATAAAATGTCTCAGTGTATCTATAGCTACGAAAGAGCTTCTCCCAGCCCAGCAAATAATTGCTTTGGAAAATAATTTCTTAAACATTCATAACTAATAAAGATATGGCCACAAAGCTTGTAACTAGAGGCCAAACTTTTATATAGTCTCTTCCTGATTATTATTACTATGACTACTTCAAAGTGACTGTAAAGAAAAATTGAGTGTGGCTCCTTTCCTTTTTTATCCTTTGCCAGAAATCAAGAAAACCCATGAATCCTGTGAATAACTGCTTGTATTTTCAACCAGAAGTTCTAGTTTTGGATATTCTTCAAGGTAGCAGAAAAGTTAATTAAATTTTTATACTGCAGGCTGAGGATGATTAAAAATAACTGCTTGAAATATGTTTTCATCAATTATTAACCTTTTGTTGACTACTAGTACTAAAGACACCGTTTTCAGCTTCCTCAGCCCATCAGCTGCCAGTGAGAGAACTTACAGTGAACTCTACTTTGATATCCCAACATGTCCTCTGGCAAAATCGTGCAGCAGATTTAATGCTCCTGGTTTTGTCTGTGCTTGCGTCACAATGGCTGGTTTTTTGGTGTCATTGAACCATAGCTGTTATACCAAATGCCACAAACTAAGACTGAGGGATGGCTTAGATTTTGCTAGAACAGTTTAATCTATTAAAAAGCCAAACAATGTATTAAAACAAGGCAGTGAGGTGTCCTGATCTGACATGCAAGCTGAACACATCAGAGCCTTTTTTCTTTGAGGTGCCTGGCTTTGATTCTCTGTGTTAGTTTCTGTAGTCCAGCCCTGAAAACCTGCTTATGCCATAAACCTGGAAAATGCATGCAGTCTTTCCTCTGTGCATATAGCAGAAATCCCTTTGACAGCATAGGGTGTGGGCATCTTGCCAATTGCAGGGGTGCTTTTTTCATTTACAGGCATGGCTATGTAGAGGTTCAAGTCATCAGTAAATATCTACGTTCCCCAAAACATATGTAGACTTAGCAGAATAAGTAGGAGTTCCCTTGGATTTGAGGAATTAAAAAATAATTATCTGATTTGGTACCCTAATCCTGCAACAACTGGATAGTTACCATAGTAATGAAAGTGTTTCTGAGTCTGAGAGAGAAAATAGCCAACCTACTGGACCCTGCCACGGGTGGTTTGCAACAACGCACAGTTCAGATTCCACTTCCTGGGACTAAAGCCAACAGAACAGTGTCATGCTTAATAAAACAGGACAATAACAAGACCAGAGTATGTCTCAGGTGGGTAAAATCCTACAGTTTTTTTCTATATTCGACACACATTTGTATTGCTAATAGCATGCAGTGGCTTTTGGCAGTCGAGGCGGCTTCGTAAGTGAAAGCATGTTTACTTTTATTTCCCCTTTCAAATAGACTGGTACCACAGTGTTTGCAAATAAATTTTATGTACTCAAGAGAGTATGAGGCAAATTCAGAATTTATATCCTTTTAGGCTATGTACGGTTAAACCCAGAGACTGTGAAGTTTTACTCAGTAAAAGATGATTATATAAATTTTTAAAATATTTACTCAAGAAATAATTGGCCTCTGGTCTCTGCAACGGGCTAGATCAAACCCTCTTTATTTTGCCTTGCAAATACATCTCCTGGAAAGCTGTCTTTTATATTTATTCCAATTAATCTATGTGTCTCTTGGTAAGGTACTTTACATAAGAAAGCAAATATATCAAGATCCTGTTTACTCTGCTCTTCGCTTCTACAACATGCCATTGAAGAGTTATCACTGACACAAAGGAGCTATCCTGTCTTTTCAAGTCAGTTTCTGAAATATCTGGTGAAACAAATTACTTGGCTGGTATTGCCATTAGTTCTGTTAAAGAAACACTAACTTGATATTTAAATTGTTGTTTTATGTGCTATGCAGCATAATACTCTTTTAAACCAGACTCTGGTACGTTGACACTGAAGAGTGATATCATCGAGAAGTTTCCTTTCAGCTGTCTTTTTCTGTCCTCTTTAAAAATAAGGTATTTTTTCCAAAGTGATCATTGTCCTGTAGTGTGGACTACTGATAGTGTCTTCATTGAGTCTTGCCAATTTGGAGCTAACTCTTCTGTAAGTCTCTTCCCAGTGAGCCTTCAATGACAAGGTGAGCTTTAGCTTGCTGTAGTTTTTCAACCATCACAGTTTTTCTGGGTCTTACGGCTATTGCTGCTGATTTCTGTGTTCCCTTCCCAGCTGTAATTTTAACAATCTTCTCCAGAGTAAAAAGGGTGATTACAGAACTGACCAATCTGGACAGGAGGTGGGTTGTATGCAAGAAAAGGCTGAACAAGTGAAAATGTGCCAGGATGCACTTTTTTATCAGCTGGTTTTGACACAGAAGCACAGAATGGTTTTGGTTACAAGGAACCTTAAACATCATCTAGTTCTGCTCCCTCCGCCAAGATTTTTTATTGAGTTGTATCCTGTAGTTATTTCTGACAGCTAATACTTATAAATCTGACATTCCTTACACGTTAGGCAGTACCGAGACACTGTCCATTAACTTGGTTGATAAATCCTCATATTCAGCAAGCAGACAAGTGGACAAATGCTATTTGCTTTTAAACTGGGTAGAAAATCTTTGTATGATTTAATAGATGAAAAGCCCAAACTTGGGCTGGGAAAATTTTAAGCTGTACAACACACCCTGTTTCTTTTTAAGTGTTATCACATCCCTAACAGCAAGGGAAAAAATAAAAAAGGGCTCATTTAGAAGTAAACCTAATATTACTGTGTATATATATATATATATATATATATATATATATATATACCCTCTGCTGTGAGGGTAAGATTTGAACTTAAACTCTTTCTCGTGAGTAGCATAGCAATGTAATTTACTTGCTATCACATGGTGTGTGATCTCAATTTTTAATTCAGCTTCTGATTGTGGGAATCTTAAAACTTGGACAACTCTCAGCAAGCATTTGTTTTTTCAGTAATTGCAATTGTTGATCTGCCTTCAAACAAAAACATCAGTGAACAGAAAGGTGTTCTACCTTTACATGTAGTGGGTGTAACAGAAAGGTGAGAGGCATAATTCACATTCCATAGCCACCCAGAAATCAAGTGTAGGGTTTTCAGCTCACTACTGCCTATAGTCAGGAGGAGAAGGATGGGAAAGTGCTCCTACCGAGCATGTTTCATTTAATTGCAGACACATTTCCTTTAGGCAATGAGTCCCATCTTTCCCTCTCCTTTCCGTGCCTAGAGTCTGGCTGGAATGTAATTTGTTTTCTTTATAGCAGCTCACATGATGCTTTGTTTTGGGTTGGTGATCAGTGTTGATAGCATACTGATGTTTTAGCTATTGCTGAACAGCGTCTGCACTGCATCAAGGTTTCTCACTCTTCATATCCACCCCTGCCAGGGAATAGATTGGGGGTGGGGAGGAGACACAGCCAGGCAGATGCCCCAAACTAACCAAAGAGATATTCTCTGTCATATAAGAATTGAAACAAGCAGAATGAAAAAAGAAGCTAATAATGTTACAAGCCCTCCATCACTATGTGTCTGCTGCCCATACTGAGTGTATTTCAGCTAGCACCAGCTGAGCTGCAAAGTACACAGAGCACTAGTGTATATCCCCAAAACTGTGTCTGCATGGCGCTGAAGATGACTCGTCACCTATGTGTCTTACTAAGGCTTGTCATTCCTAACACAGAGCCACACTAGCACAGCTGCAGAGTTTTCATCTACCAAAGGAAACTCATTCCAGACCTAACAGTACGTTTTCTGTGGCATTGGATGGAATAGTAATCATTAGCATGTATATAGCAAGTCTCTGAAGCCACCAAAGCCAATCAGCTCTTACAGGGTGGATCTAACCAGTGAATACACTAAGCAGCTGTCTTCAGTGAAAGTCATAGAGCTTCAGAAAAAGAAAACACAAGCATGAGAATGTGGGCACATGAGCAAGAAAGAACAGTTTCAAGTACCAGCTGGTTTTGGCTCATAGTTTTTCAGGCTCTATCTGGTTTCAGTTCCTGGTTTACCAATGGACTGCTTGGGCAAGACTCTCCAAATCTGTGCCTTGGCTCCACACATCTACTCCAGTGCTGTGGCAGTGAGAGGTTGTCACAGAAAAGCTTACTATCAGGCTTAAATAACCATGCACATTGTGGCTACAAGTAATTTTCACCCATGCTTTGAAGATGACTTGCCCAATCTGAGGCTGAATGAAGGAAGAAACTCTTTGTTCTTTTCCCCAGTAAAATGATAAATTTTCTTCCTATGGTTTCATTTTTAAATTAAGTCAAGTTTAATCCATTGCTCTTTCTCTGCTGCTTTATTTCATTTTCAGCCTCTTGGAATTTTTCTTTCACTATTCTTCAAAATTTGTTATGATTTTTACTGTCTGATCACATTAATTTAGGGCTCTTCTTATCACTTGTTTATTGTCTGACTCACTAGCTCTTTTCACTCTCCTAAGTATGTTATAGTTAATACACATTGTATTTCCCAGCTTTAGCAATCTTTTCTCCATCTTGCTTGGCTGCTGTCCAGTATTTTGCTTATGAGTAGTTTTCATGACATAAATTCTTCCCAGTGTTATCCATGAATTTCAGAAACCTTTGAGTCAGCATCTCAGCAAAGAAGCAGACTTTGTGCCATCAGTCCCAGAATTTTCACCGCTAGCTAGTAGTATCATGATTAGTTCAGCTGCCACATTTGTTTCTTTTCTAATATCAAATGCAAGATCTGATAAGACTGATCACAAAATTATGCAAGTATCTCAAAAGATGCAAGGAAGGAGTATAGGAGTAAGTTCAAATCAGTTCTTGTTGCAAAAGCATTTTAGTGGAGTCTGTAACCATCTGAACCCTTGCCAAATACAGACGTTGTCTGGAGGCATCTTCAGAACTGTGAAAAGTCTGCTATTGCAATCCAACACATGGAACTTCATCTGTATCTTCTTGCTGAAAGATGTGTTATTCTGCAGACTGTGTGTGAACTGCTCACTTTATGCTATATCTCTGTAGTTCCTAAAAGATACCAGCTCATGTTCACTGATTATACTATCATGGCCAAATAACTTCTGGTTGACTTAGGGAGCAGATGGAATATCTTTTTCCTTGCAAAAAGCATGTGGACATGAATTTAACCCACCCAGTCTTCTCCCCATGCATACTGCTTTTGGCTGGGACAGTTGGTTTTCTGCATAGCAGCTCGTACTCTGTGTTTTGAATCTGTGACTGTTCTCGCTGAGCAGTACTTACGCAGCATCAAGGTCTCTCTTCTGCTTCTCATCCTGCCCCACCAGCAAGGAGCTGAGGGTGCACACAAAGATGGGAGGGGATACAGCCAGGACAGCTGACCCCAGCTGAACAAAGGGACATTCCTAGGCATATGGCATCATGCTCAGCATATAAAGCTGGAGGAAGAAGGAAGAAGGGGGAAATGTTCAGAGTTAAGATGTTTGCCTTTCCAAGTAGCCTCTACATGTAATGGAGTCCTGCTTGCCTAGGTATGGCAGAATATCTGCCTGCCCATGGAAGTACAGAATGAATTTTTTATTTTGCCTCACTTGTGTTGGCAGCTTTTGCTTTTCCCATTACACTGCCCTTATGTCATCCCATGGGTTTTCTCACCTATACCTTTTTCATTCTCTCCCCCGTCCCACTGGGAGAATGAGTGAGTGGATCTGTAGGACTCAGCTGCCTATCAGGGCTAACCCACAACATAATGGCAGTGAAATTTCTAGTGGGCATTTGACTGGCTAAACAAAGCTTTCACTGTCCAAATAGACTTTAAAGTGAGCTTGAGACTATGCTTCAGACTTGGAGCGTAAAGGTCAGTGATCTAAGGTTTGAGGTAGACAGGCTTCCTGAGCCATCAGGCTTGGCTTGCAGTTTTGTGTGTCATCATCTAGATAACAGAAAGGATGGCCTGTCTATCCCAAAAATCTGGGAGAGGTATTCTTAACCATGGGATTGTATTGGTATCTCCAGCCTTATGCTCTCCCTAAAAATTTTTTTTTTTTGCTTTTACACCCTTTTTTTTCTTCTGTAAAGATGGCAAGAAAATTAAATGTAATTATTCCTGTATTTGTCTTGTTTTGCTTGTTGGCTTTTTTTCTCCCTCCTGGAAAGTCACAGAAATATTTTAAACCAATCAGCGTAGCACAGTGACAGGAAACATCCGTCAGCAATTCACCAGAGTTTACTTTTTCACTGCTAATGATGGAGGATTTAGTCATAGTCATAGGGTAAGAGCTGGGAACAGGCTTTCTAATGCATTTTTATAATTTCCCCCTGGTACTGATATCTAAGATGTCTTTCCTCGACAAAAAACGTAATGATATTTTCTGCTTTGGACTTCTCAAATCTCCTTTTGGACATCTTCCTGTAACATCCCCCCTCCCCCATTTAACCACTATACGCTTCAGGACAGGGCCTCCCCTGTTATATGGAATTGTACTATGCTTCTTACAATGAAACTTCGATATCTGGAACCACTGCCAAGGTGTATGTTAAAAGAAAAAAAAAAAAAAAAAGGAAATTAGGAACTGAAGTTCTTCCACTTCATTTGGAGTTCCTTAGCTTTCTTGTATTTCTTTTTTTTTCCTTGTATTTTTTTTTCCCCAATGCCAGAATCATAGAAACATAGAACAGTTTGGATTGGAAGTGATCTTTAAATATTGTCTAGTCCAATCCCCCTGCAGTGAGCAGGGACATCTTCAACTAGATCAGGTTGCTCAGAGCTCTGTCCAGCCTGACTTGGAAAGTTGACAGGGTTTTACCGCTCTCATTGTAAAAAACTTCTAAATTAGATATAAGGACTGTTGACCCTACAAGCTCAGAGGACATCAGTCCCTTTGCATTATCATAATGGACTTAAAATATGATAATTTGCTTACCAGAAACTTGAGTTACAAGAAAGATGTAGGGATATTATCAGTTTTATTTTCTTTCCCTCACATGTAATCCAAAAACTATTCTTCTTGAAGATAAGCAAAAGTGACAAGAAGTTAATAATCAGCTCTTGCTGTAGAGAAGCACCTCAGCATTACTTGTGTCCCTCATGAGGAGACTTCAGGCACATCACTTCCACCCACACTGAGCATAAAAACAATACTGTGAATTGTTTCACGGTTATATCCATATCAAGCTGATGACAATTTATGACTGTTATGTTCTTTTTCAATACTGAACTCTTATTTTGTTTTGATCTCTACAGATAAGACTAGTTATCTACATTATGAGGTATGATTCCATAAAGCTATTATTTATTTTACTGAGCTGTTTGAACTTCGCTCCCTTCTGAAACACCAGCCTAGCAAGAGAACTAACATATCAGGCCTATTGTTACTGAAGGGCTTTTTCATATTTGATAGTTTAAACATACTTGGTGTTCTCATTTTAGCTTAGTTTTCTAAACCATATGCTTAATTATAGCACGTTCTTGTAGCAATGGGTTTTGTTTTACTCTTTCTTCAGAATGGTCCTGTATGTGTTTGTCCAGAGTACATAGAGGGCTGGTGCTTGAGCCTGGTAGCACCCACCTCTGTCCTTCCCTTTTCTGTCCTAAGTTCCACTTGAGAACATGTTAGCAGTGGGGATCTCAGGAACAGTGCTGACTTTGAAACAGTGTGGCTTCTATTAGGCCTGGCAGAGTCATGGACTGAATTCCTTACCGAAGTGAGCTGAAAAGAGGGGTTTTTTCCCTACCAAAGAAAGATTTTGGACAGATAGAAAAAACTCCTTATTGAGTACAGACTTATACATTCCATATACCTACAGCCTCTGACACAAGAGACTTTCACTGAAGTAAGGCTGCATGCTACCTATCAAGGTCTTCAGTGCTGTAGAGAAATACTTTTTCATACTGTGAAATTATCTTTGAACTGTTCAATGCTGCAAGTGCAAGACCCTCAGGGAAGAAAGGCTTGCAGGTTAGCAAGTTCAGCCTTTTCTATTTACTAGCAAGCCCTCTGTGATGGGGTCAGCCTCATCCAAAAGAGCAGGAATGAATATGCCTCGCAGTTGCTGGCAAAAAGTTCTGATCTCCTGTTCTTGTGCTGGCCAGCAAGATCCCTGTATTGACCATCCTTGGTCTCCATGCTCTCCACCTGCTGAGTGGAGACCTCTGAAGCACTTTGAGTCTCATCGTGCAGAAATAAAACAGAGTGTGGCCTCTCCCTGGCATAGTAAGCAGTAAGCTTTTTTTGGAGCTACCAACCTTGCAGTCATATGTCTTTTCAGAACCCACTTCTGCCTTACAGGTTTCAGCCACCTTTTCTTTCAAACTACTTAATATATCAAGTTAAAAATCTCATTCAAATTGTACTTGGCTTTGAGGATGTAGCTTCTCATTCAAACCAGAAGAAGGACTGTGTGCAGATTAGTTTGCCATCTAATTATATTATTTTCTTTTGGTTTATCTAATAAGAGACATTGTGACTCACAGCAAAAAATGCAACACAGAAAGTAGTGTGATAATTTTTTATGGTGAGTTGCACAGTAGTTCAATGACTCTGTTTCTCGAGAGGTGCAGCCCTGGTTGATCAAGATCCTCTCTTCAGTAGTGAATGTGTGATTGTGAATCTTCTGTGGGCAAACACATTTCTGGCAGAGAGCGATACCTGCTGTAGTTATCCTCCTCTACTAAGGAGGAGCAAGCAGGAGTATACAATGAAGGTTCACAAACTGCTCCAAGGTCCCTAAGACCAGAGAATGAATATCTGATTATCACCTCTCTCATGTCTAAGGGAATGAGGAATTATTTTAACAATCTGCCTTTGTGGTCTTCACCTGTCTGAGCACATGCCCATTTATCCCCTGGAGGAGAAAATGCACCACTCCCAGGCCCACCTTGAGCTACCAGAGGGAGAACACTGACTAAGGTAGTAGGTCAAGTAAAGCCTATGATAACCTAAACTTCTGTGTCAATACCTGCAAGGCATACCAATATTAATATACTTGGTAGATCATCCCTGTCTAGGGAAAAACATGAGTCTGTGAAAAGAGAACAGAAGAACTGCAGAGAGAGCAGCCCTTGACAGGAAGACTTGGGATACAGTGGAAGATTTCCTTTCCTCCAGCCTCACAGCAGCCAGTTCCATACAGACAACTTCAGGGACAGTTGAATTTCAGTTCAAGTGTCTGTGAGCACTTGTAAGCCTGATGTCTGAAGGCAGAACTGAACTTGGAGTCCCTCTTTCCCCTTAATGAGGGTCCCACGCCTGGAGACAAAACTGCTTTGTCTTCCACTGCAGAAGTGCTCTTTGACGCAGCACAGCAGAATCCAAGCAGTAAAAGCAAAACTCAGGCTGCAAAATAAAGTAAGTATAAGCTGGAAGAGCTCTTGCTTTGGGCAGTTAGACATACTCATGATTTTCACCAGTTGACATGTCTTATCAGTTACAGAGGGTGAATGTGACTTTCTGATAATGCCGTGAACTACACGCAAAGCTGCAGCTTTGCAAATCTCAGTGACGTGGAGTACATTTCTGTTTTGTTACTTACTAACGCTAGCCTTGGCAGTGCCCACAGATCATTTTGCGGAAGTAGGAATGAAGCATAATCTGTAGAATGAGCTAGGATATAATGCCTGTGACTCATGAGTAGTTTCATGGGAATAAAGCTGTTTCATATCCAACACAATATTAAGAAAACCATAGCTGAATTCTATTGGAATTAAACCTGCCTGTTCCTCTTTCCTTCCTTGGTTTACAAGATTGAACTGGAAGCCTTTGAGGGCTTTTTTACCCCTCTCCAACTCAGAGAAACAGCAGCCATTCCAGGAACAAGAAAAGATGTTCCATAAACTAGGGTTTAATGTGATAGCTGAAAAGAATTTATTCTATGGTCAAAATACCAAGTGAAAGGGATGCTGCGCTAATGCATGAAAAAAAGGACTAGACAAGAGGATCTCTGCAGGCACAACCTAGGTAAGTTACCATGGCTGGGCAAAAGAGCATAAAGATTGGCAAAGGATTAATGTATTAAAGTATAAACTGCAAGTACTGGGGGCAAGTACTTATTCTTTCTTTTCAGAAGTTGTACTTGACTGAGAGGTAACTGCAAGTGTTGGGTTACAATTATCCAAAAATTTGATTACTGATATTTGCTGTCTGTCAGAGGGAGCTGTTTGTTTTAGCCCGTGACAGTAAATAGAGGGATGAGGTTATTCAAAACCTAACGATCACTTAGTATTTTTGAGGGAACTAGGGTATATCTAACAACTGTAAATAAGTTTTAACATTAGATTACAAGTTTGGCTCATAAAAATAACTGCAAGTTACATGTAATATTTGCCTCATGTTCAGATAAGACAATTAATCACATTAAAATGCACATAAGCTATTATCAGGTGGGTTAGTGGGTCAGATTTAAACACCTATCAGTGTCAAGTCGGCCTAGGCATGAACTTACTTGGCTAATTTTTTATTTTATTATTAAAAGGTACTTTAGAACATGGAGCCTGTAGAGAAGAACATGGACTGCAGGTTACACATAGTATATGTGTATATGCTAGAAATTATGATTCTGAAGATGTTTTAAAGACAAAATTATCAGTAAAGGACATAAATGCTGTTATGAAGGAGATATGTCAACTCTATGCTTTACTTAAAAGGAGAATATGCAGAATCAGTAGAGAAGTGATAATTACTTTTCCTTTGGCTGGTGCTGGAATAATGCCCACGTTCTGATCTACCTTCATTGAAAAATTAAAATGGGTTACTAAAAAAGAGATGCAGTGTTCAGGACTAGGAACCTTATTCAAAGAATGCTAATTATAATTACACAGTTACCATAAGGATATACCATGAAACAACTCACAGAAATGGTACTAAGAGCTTCAAACTCCAGCAGGAAAGGAGAGAGCATTTTCAATAATTGAGCATAAGAGCACTGGAATAGAGCTCTGATAGGAGAAGGTAAATTTTCTCCTGCCACTGTGGGCAAGAAGGGTCTCTCAGAAGCTATTGCACTTGTACAACATGGCATATCCCCATAGTTTTTCTGCAACCTTAATTCCATTAAAGCTATTAATTCTACCTTAAAAATTATCACTTGTGAAAGTGATATGGCTACAAGACATGAGCACAGTGTGAGAGTAACACACTTTTTATTCATTATCTGTAGATTTGCACAGGGGGCTTCTGTTAACACTTCGCTCTACATTCATTGGATATTTCAGTCTTACCTTCTAATTTACTTTCATATTGAAAGGTACATAAAATATGCTTTGCCTTATAATATTTCTCCGAAAACATGGAAGAGAGAGGAATTCAGCAGAGTTTGAGGAAAAGTCAAAATCAATTTTTGGCAACTTTAAACCATGAATTTGTAAGTACAACTGTCTGTCAACAGCACTGGGAAGACAACTTGGGCAGCTGGTTGCAGATCTACGACCCTGAGAAGATTTTCAGACCGTAGTATGAAAAAGTGATATAAATGCTGAAGTTTTTATTTCTTCATATCATTTTTATTAAAGTACAAATGCAGCCAAACAACTTTATTCCTGTAACATACTTGTAACTATGTGTCATAAGTGGCACAGGAAAATACCTCTATTGCCTTCTGTTCAAACCACTACAAATCTGGAAGAACTGCAAAGCTCTTCACGCTGTAAAAATGTTCCTTTTCAAGACTGCTGTTTTTATTTGTCAATTCTAAATAAACAACAGTGAGAAGGGTTGCTTTTTTTCTTTGTTATTGCTTTCTAGATGGCTGCTGAATCCCAGGCAGCTACTAACTACACATGAATATAAAGATTTGGCAAGTGAGAACGAATGGCAGAATGAATTTCTGCAAAATTTGTGCTTTAATTGTAGATGCTGTTTCTATCTGTGTGTCACTAAAACCAGGGCTGATGCTGCAGCTGCTGAGCCATAAGAGGGCAGCTGCTGCAGATGAAGCTCCATCCTCATTCTGGTCAGCCGCAGTGTGAATGCCTGCACTGCTTCTCCTTTTCCCTCAGCTGAATTCCTTTGCCTTTTAAAAATTCCCACTGCTGTCTCTATTAGGTGGAAGAGACACTAATGATGTGCATGAAGAGTCAGAAAACGAAATGACAGGAGGAATTTAAAAAAAGATTGTGCAGCACCCTTATCTACACTTGGAGTTGTGCACCTGCAGTTCCACATCTCATCAGACAAAAATGCTGTTTCTTCCACGGCAATATGAGTCATGTTGCTGTTAATGAATAGTCATTATTTCTGCATTTTCACTAATAAAAATTGTTAGAAACAAAGTTAGGAATCTTGAGAAAATGCTGCAGTTCTGGTTCATTAATCTGTGGGTTTTGTTTGGATTCTTCTCTGCATTTGGTAGAAAAGCTCTAAAATCTTAAAGGACAAAGCACAGGAGTTGTGGTAGAAGTGAGGTATTGGCTTCATGAGGCTTCTTTCTTTTAGAGGGAATTTGAATGCCAATTTTTTTTTAAGACACAAAAAAATACACAAAAGCCTGAGTCACTCTGACTTTTCAATCACAGTGGAAGTAGCAGGAGATGGGATATTCCCAACTTGCCATTCTGCTTATTCACATTCCTGTTCATAATCATGAACTTGTATCATGATTATGACAAGTGTCTGTTCTATATTTTTGAGATGAAGATAACAGCACTGGTAGCTTTTATGACCATTGCTGGAGAGGGACAGTACTGTCCAAGATCAAAGTCCTGCCTATAAAGAAATAGATGAAAACAGGGATAACGAGTAAGTGCCAGAGCACTATCAAAGATCTGCTGTAACATTAGAGTGGGGGATTGAAGCAGGCCAGTTGCTTCATCGGAAGGGTGTGTGAGACTGGTTTCCTGGCCATGGATAGAAAAATGAAGTCATGTCATTCATTACAACACTCGATTGCCATGAGGATGATTAAAAGAAGGAAGAAGGTGAAGAGACTGGCCAAGTGATGTATGAGAAAAGACTAAGGGAGCTGTGATTGCTTAGCTTAGAGAAGGCTCAGGGTGCTCTCATCAGTGTGTATAAAGAACTGATGGTGGGAGTAAAGGTGGGATAGGATTGTTCTTAGAGGTGTCCAGCGACAGGACAAGAAGCAATAAACACCAATTGAAGTAAATGACAGTTGAATTAAATATGAGAAAAATTGAGATTTTTGCAGCAAGGGTAATCAGATATCAGGATAGGTTGCCCAGAGAGGTTGTGGTCTCCCTCACTGGAGATGTTCAAGAACGGTCTGGATGCATTTCTATGCCATGTGCTTTGGGATAACCCTGCTTGAGCAGGGAGGCTGGACCAGGGGAATCACCTGGTCCCTTCCAACCTTAGCCATTCTGTGAAATGATTCAAGAGGCCCGGACTGAATCCCAATAGATGAAGGGCCCTGCCATTCACATCCTGGCAGCTGAGACGGCACTTCTGACAACCTCCACTGTCCCCGACCGGGTCCAACTGTTAATGGCTCTCTCTGTGCAAGCACACTGGCCCCTGCACCTCCAGTGGGGACAGACCATCCCTCTCCTTCCAAAACTGATGTTCCCCCTTTGGCATGTGTGAGTTCCTGCCAGGCAAGCGACACGCAGAGGTTACTCCCGACTGGCGCTCTGTCCGGCTCCCGCTGCCCGCGGCCGCACCTGCGTCTCCTGCCGGCACCGCGCCCTGCCCGCACCTGCGGCCCCACGGGGGGGTCGCTCCCGCCCGCACCGCCCATTGGGCCGGGAGCGTCACGCGCCCGATCCATGCCGTGCGCGCGGGCCGGGAATCACCGCGGCTGCCGGTGATTCATTGGTCGTGGCGGGGCGCGAGCCCGCAGCATCCCGGCCGCTCTCGGGCTGGCGGGGCCAGGGCGCTCCCGGGGGGCTGCGCCTGGAGCACGGGACGAAGCGGCGTTTCGGGAGCCGGCAGGGCAGCCGTTCCCGGTGCGGTAAGAGCGGGGAGGAGACGCCGCTGCGGGGCAGGGGCTGAGTGAGCGGAGCGGGGAGGGTACGACCCCGCCCTCCCTGCCCTGTCCCTCCCTGCCCTGTCCCTCCCTGCCCTGTCCCTTCCTGCCCTGTCCCTTCCTGCCCCTTCCTGCCCCTTCCCGCCCCGCAGTAGGGCTCACAGGGGTGGGTGTTCCCGGCTGGGCGGCGTGGGGAAGCTCCGAGCGCCCGTAGTTCAGCCTGCGGTTAACAGGTGTCTGAAGCGTTTCTGGAACAGAGAGCAGTCGGCTCCCGCAAGTCTTAAGGTCTGGAGTGCTCCGCTATTTTTTATTTTACTTTAAGGAATAATAATTAAAAAAAAAACAAAAAAAAAAAAGATGAGGTGGCACTGTTCGTTTGGGTGACATGGAAAATACCGGCTGTAGAGACGCTTGTATTTCCCTTCTGAATTTGTAACGAAGCGATTTCTTCTGTATTCAAAAGCAAAACAGCTACAAAGCACGAGCTTGCTTGGAATACATGGAAATTTTTTTCAGTGTTCTCAAATTGGATGTCTGTTTTGCTCTGACTGCTGAGCATTTGAACGAACTTAAAAACTGAACGTAAAATGTTTGAGGGGGAGAGAAAAAAAACACAAGATAAGTTTATTGTATGTTTGTTGTGGTGCTGTTTGTTAGGGTTTTGTTTGTTTGTTTGTTTTCAGATGGCATCTCTTTCCGTTTGTATTTTCAGGCTGAAGTGATGTCAACTCTCCTACCTACCATACAGCCTTTGATTACTTCTGTTCTCAGTCTTGCCTTCTTCCCTTTCCCCATCTGCTCTTCCCTGGTCTTCTGTTGATTCTCATACTCCTTTCCCCCCTCCCCTACCCTTTTCTTCCTTCTCCCTTAACCATCTGTTTTTTTAACAGTTGTCGTCTCTGTGGTCTCTTACTCTAGTGAGCCCTCTCAGTTGACAGTGATTGTTCAGGGCAGTTCAGGTCCCTCTCCTGAGCTGTCTGCCATTCTTTTTGCTGGAGAGGATCACCTCAATGAGGAGCCGGCAAAACTCTCTGAGCAGTCTCTGTTCCCTGACACTTACCTTGCTCATCCTATCATATCAGCCTTGTTTGGCGCTTAAAATCGGACTGTGACTGAAAGCATAGACACAACACTATAATATATTATTAGAGGGACGGGGCAGCAGTGGCAGTGCTGTGTCAAACTGCCTCGGCAAGGCTGGTTGGGCTTCACTGAAGAGAGCATGGAGGTGGTTCTGTTTCCAGGTGTGCTTCCCAGCCCACTGCTCTGTCTTGGAGCTGCTCCTGTTTCAGTCTGTTCCTCTCATTTTAGCCTTCCAGAGGCTGTACTCCCAGGGATGCAGATTTATGTAAGCACTGTGGAAAGAAATAGATGTTTTGGTTTCTGCTTGGAGACAATCAGGCAATGGTCTCACATTCAGCTTGTTTTTCTTGTCCACTTGTGGTTTTCTATTCAGGTTCCTAATCAGAGAGTTAAGATAATTTTGACAACAGGAGTAAATACCTGGAAAGATGCCAAGGGAACTGCAGATCTCCATTGACTGAGTACAGTGTGGCTCCATTCTTCACGAAAATAATGATATATTCTGTGTATCAATTACAACCAAATATGTATAAAATAAATCAAGCTATTGCAAGAAATTTTTTTTTTTTAAAGGAAATAAAATCCAGAATATGAAGATCTGGACAAAGTCATTTACTGCATATTCTTTTGCTGATCATCTATGTACATGTTATGGTGGAAGAGGTTTTGAGTCAAGTAGAGATGATGCTCCTGCAGCTTTTCAACAGTTTAAATCAAATTTTCAGTCTTTGAACCTATAATAGCAGCTATTGCTGGTAAAATTTTATTACAAAAAGATGAAGGCTTTAGTCTGCATACTCACTGCAATGGGCCACGGTTGTACTGTTTTAGTGATGTTTCCCTGGCATCTACTTACTTCTTTATAGCCTGATGTAACACAGAAACGTGGCAGGGATTAAGAATGGGAACATGCAGATGTGTGCCTGTGAGTTGCGTACTGCTGTCCGATTTACCTGGGAGGAAATCTGCATTTGAGACACTACAATAAATTGTTGTCTTCTTAAGCAGCACTGGAGGGAGGAATTAGATCCAAAGGCAGGGAAAAAAACCCTAGTTCTTGTTCAGAAAAATCCCAAGCCAATCTGATTTTTAATGAACAGCTCCATTCCAGTGAGTGCTTGAAATTGTCAGGGAACCAATTAAGGCAAAATTTCTGCATCGTGTTGTAAGCTAACTACAAAAGTTCAGAAAATGCTTGTCATACAGGTGTGGAAGCTTTCAAGAAAAATGGCGTAATTTTATTTTATTAGTTCTTGAGGAAATGTAATACATAATTCAAATTGAATTACGTATTTTCAAATTTAAAAGCTTAAACGTTATTTTGCATCAGAGAGATTAGAATTTACAGACCCTGTGTGGGTGAGAGCATCAGCTGAAGATTTTTCCCCCACAGCACTGTCAGACCCCAGCTGTGAGATACCCAAGCGTGGGAGTAGCTCTGACAAATGGTCTTTTGTACCCGGGAACAGAACTATTTCTGCAGATGGAACCATCGAGAAGTAAAGAGGTGCTATGTGAGGCATGCTGTGGCCTGTACTTCACACCAGACGAACATTATCTGAAGATTAGGGTTTAATGTTGTAATGAGAGAGAGGAAATTGTACTCTGCTTCCACTGTGCTTGTCAGTCTCAGTGCTGTGGTGGCTTTTTCACTGATGCAAAGCTAAAACAGAGCTCTTAAATGGTGCCTGAACACACTCTTCCATTTTCTGGGCTGTGCAACCCTATGAACATCTGCTCTGCATTTAAACCTGGGCCCTGCACATTGTAGTGGGGCTCCCTGCGGGGTTGGTAGGAGAGGCCTGTGCTGCAGTAGCTGCTGCAGGGCACAGGACATCTGCAGGGCCAGGTAATCGGCAGGAAGGGAGCCCAGGGAATTCTAGCTGTTTATCAGTGCTGAGTTTCCCAGGAACAATCATACAAGAGTAGTTCCTTCTCTCAGCCTTGCCCCTGTTAAAAATGGTCAGTTTGGTTGTAGTTATTTGAAATACTCCTGAGTGCCTCCTGTTCTTGGATTCAGTTGTTTTTCTGGCTACATACAACACTCTGCTTCCAATGTTTCTTCACAAGTTGTAGTCTAGCCAATTTGAGTAAATCTAGTGTAGTAAATTCTAAGTGAGATCATTTTACTTTCAAAGTTAATTTCATCTTTTAATTATTAAATATATGATAATATTTGTTCTGTCCCTACTATGGAGGCTGCTTTTTTTTTTTCTAGGTTCTTACACTATAAACCAAGTAGAAGTTATTTTAAAAGCAATTCATAGGTACTCATATTCTGATGGAGCTGCTCCAGTTGACCTGTAGTATGCAGATCAGTAAGAGTGTGGTGGGGAGATGCTTTCCTTTCTCTCTAAGAGAGCCTAAGAATAAGGCTTCATATTGACAGGCTTCAGGGTTAGCAAGGAATTCAGAAGATCACCATCCAAGCACTGATTTTCTGTGAGAATAAAGGTAATAGAAGGAGACATTAAAAAAAAAAAAAAAAAAAAGAAGAAGAAGAAAAAAAAGAAGGACTACTTTGCTAAGTCAGGAAAATGAAGGAAAATAATGCAGCCCAAGAGCAGAAACTTCTGGGGCAGGCCAATTGCAAACTTGCGTTACAGTTCACTCTTACCTCATCAATGGATATGACAGGGCTCTTTGACTTCAGGGTTTTCTATAATAAATCAGCCTAGGACCTCTGTGTTATTACTGAAAGGTGAAAAATTTGTAGTGAGAAAGGTTAAAATGGGTACTATTATAAACAGCTGAGGGAAAGGCAGCCTTTCTTTTGAAAGTGTTGGATATACTTATGCATAACATTGATGTTAGCATTTGTAACAGTATAGGACTGAAAAAGCCTCAGTATTTTAGTGCTTGTTCATAGGGCATCTGCTAGTTTGGTTGATCTTGAGGGAACTTGGGTTTGTAAATGCCATACCTGCACATCTACAAGAAGGTTGACTTTTAGTGAGGAAAGGAAAATGGGCTCAGTACTGATTGTATAATCCTACCGTAGATGCAGGAAATAAATGGAATTATGGCTAATCTTTTTTACTTTTAGATAATACAATCTCTTAAGACTGTATTCCAGCTGTAATTTTTAAAGCTTTTGGTGCTGGAGTTAAGCTTCACTGTGTTTTGGGAGCAGGTCCCAGTAACTCTATACTAACTGTTCCATGTCCCTTTACTGTTAGGGCAGGACTGACATTTTTAAGAGCGAAAGGAATACAGAGCTTCTGTGATGCTATATTAGGTATATAATTCCTTGTCTTCTCAGAAAGGCTTATGAATGAGATTAAACAGTATTTGCTTTATTTGTTTTTTAGGTCCTTACAGTTGCCTTTGACCTCATAATATGATATTATTTCATATTAGTTTCTGCCTTAACTTCCATGTGGCCCCTACCCAGCTGGGCTCCTAAGCGGGCATTAGTGTTTGCATATATTGTTATTGACTTTGGGAAAATAGTTGGCAAACTCTTTCTGCCTTTGTTAAATTTTACTTTAAATTCATAAACTTATCACTTCTAAGTACAAACAGCAGCTATACGACTAGCACTCAAACTGTGCATAATGGTGTGTTACACTGCAGCGCACATAATGCAGGATATTAAGTGTTAGTATCAGGATATTAAGCATTAGTATATGGAAAGTAAGATATTACAGTAAGAATTTGTGTGTGGTGTATAAATAGTTTATTGTTGGAGTCTAGTTTACATTGCACAGTTAGAAGAATAATAAAACATATTACATGATGTGTGATATGGTAGTATGAAGCGTGGATGTCTGTAACTTTGTTACCTTTCTCATCCTTAGTTCCCAGGTTAAGCAGTGACTAAAACAGCTTTTTTCTTTCCATTGTTATAAACTCCTTTTGTGACGAATCCAACATTATTCTTGTTATTTCAGTGCAACAACTTGTGCAGATAATGCTGTTTGTGAACACTGTTCATAAACATTACCGCTATCACCATTGCACTTTCTTTTCTCTCCAAGAAAAGACCTAGGTATCATGCACTCAGAGTTGGCATGTATATTGATTTGTAATTGTACTGTCTGTTTCCAGATATCTTTGGGTTTTTTTCTTCCTTTTTTTTTTTTTTTTTTTAATAAATTTCACTTCTTTTTTATAGCTTGTTTTTCTCTCTTTTATTGCAGGTAGGATTGGGTATTCCCCTGTAAATACCACAAGTTTGATCTCAAATCATGCCCATCTGGGATCTTGGGAATTAGCAGGAAGCAAGGACCGTTAGGGTAAGAATTTGCTACAGATTACCTCCTTGTCTGTGACTGGGAGTAGCACAGCTTTGTTCAAAGCAATAGCCATGCGGCAGAGTTGTAGAAAGGTGGGGTCTGTATTACTTTTCAACTGATGCAGTGCAGCAGAGTAAATAAGTTTGTGCTTGGTTTTTTTTATTTGCTTTTTCTCTGACTTCACCTCTTAGTCTTTGGGAAGGAATAAAAAGGAACGTGGGGCTGGCTGGCTCCCTTTCCTCTCTGCAGAATATTGTTGCTGGTCTGGGGACTTTGGGAATATGGGAACAGCCTGAGTTGTTAACTTCTCATAGCCAATAACTTCTGAGTTAATTGTACTGCCCAGATGATGGAGGTGATGCACCAGGGTGTAGTGCTAAGCTTTCTCAGGCTGGGGCTTCTCACAGTTTGAAATGTTACTACTTTTTTTTCCCATGTCTAGCTCTTGGGATCTTCAGAATTTGCAAGGGGGCAACTTCTATGAAGACTGTGAAGTGCTTAGATTCCATGGCAGTAAGCAGAATAGAAGTATGTAGAATATAAATGTAGTTTTTGATTGAAAATTTTTGATTGAAAAGTTGCTTGTGTCTACCATACTGGAAATTTCTCTTGCTCCAAAAATGAACAGTACCTCACCAGTCCACATGGTTTTATTTTGTACATGCAGGTCAGCTTCGGAGGTAGCTGTTGCTGGTTACATACAAGGCCAATTTCAGATATATGCAAAAACAGATATGCCTTTGTGGCCCCAGTGATGGTGCAAGCCATGAAGTTGTGTTGCAGATGTGGTGTGTGTTCAGTTTTGCTTTTGCAGTGACTCATTTTGAAAGGTAAGTGGCTGAGACCCTCATGCAATGCATGAATGATGTCCGGATTGAAGCAAATAGTCAAACTGCACAGCAATTGATGCCCTGCTGCTACAGTTCGAAATTGTGGATGTTGTGCAAATGTAGCCCAACAATCAAACTTAGGTGAGGACCACTGGCATCTCTCAGGCAAGCCTGTAGCCTTACAAACTTTCCCACAGGTTACAAATGAGTTTTCATGAAGGTATAATTTAACTCCAGGAGTTGCAGTTGGGTATCCTTGGGGAGTGTCTGGGTACCTGTTGACATCCTTTATCTGCAGAGAGCAATGCAATGCTCCAGAAACAGGCCATGAGCACTTGCCCTTTTTAGTTTCCAGGAGACTGATCTGCCTGAATCTCCTGGTTTGCAGCACTGAACACAGCCCTGCTTTGGAGTTTCTTGAGTAGTCAAAGTAGAGCTTTGTGTTGCTCACTTGCTTGCTCCTGAAAGAAGTGAGCTGGAGTGAGGAAAGACTGGCCGCATCCATACCCATCAAAATCAACAGAGGGGCTTTCATGTTTACCTTAAACAACTCCTGTACCCCCCAGAAAAACCCTCAGCAAAGTCAATTGGAGAAGCCCTCTGTCATGCTTCAGACACTGCTCTCCATGCCTGAGAGAAAGTGCGTTTGAGTGCATTTCCTGGAGGAATTCCTTCACTGCAACCCTTGCTTGAAGTCCCTCTGTGACCTGCTGCAGCCTGGCAAGTGCACCTGACAAATGTCTATCATGCCAGCTCACCCTGCTTTGGCCTTCCCCAGAAGATGCAAGGTCTAAGTATTCATTACTTTCACTGTGGTGCTCCTTGTACCACCATACTAGACTGCCTTTTAAGTAGAATGAAAGGTTGGTATTCACATCCTTCAGGCTGAGGTTTTGGAGATATTTGGACAGACAAAGCTTATGAGTGAGCTGTAAGCTGTTTTGGGAAATGCTAATGCTTAGCTGTACTGGAGGATTTAGAGGGATATTTTGTATGCCCCTCAAAGCATAGATTAGCTTGGGAGCTGGTGACCCAGGTTTCAGTTTGCAGCTCTCCCTCTGACAGTGGATTGTCTACAGTGAAAGCAAATCTTGAAACCCTGGCAGTCAGTGGTGAAAGTCAGAGCATCCAGTCCAAACCTAATACTAAAGCAGGACAGATTCTTTTTGTTCTGGAGGTGGCTGTACTCCCCATAAACCATAATTGGGCACTAGAGACTAGACTGGGAGAGAGATTTGCATGTGGCCCAATTAATCCCATCTACCTACACCTGAGGTGGAAGAAACAAAATTTTTCAGGCTGTTCACCTACCCTACTCTGAAGTTTTTTGCCTGTGGATTTCAGCTCTTCTTGTAAAAGTAAAAAGAGGGAGGTGACTGAATATTAGTGATGCCATATGAAGAATATAGGAATGGTAGACTTGTCTGGAAGACTCTAAAAAAAAAAAAAAAGCAGCCCTTAAACAGGACTGTGCTAATAAAATTTGTCAAGACATGTCATTGACAAAATATCAAGGAGAAGGGGAAGAAAAATGGTGGGAACCCTGTGTAGCACCATGTAGTCTCTTGGAGTGCAGTCACAAAATGAAATACAAACTGCTGTTAGAAACAATTGACAGATCTGAGATGGGAACAAACTATGACAGGAATCCCATGAACTGGACTGTCCATTATAGCCATCTTTTTTCTTTCTCCTCTGTGTTTTGAGCTATTTATTCTTGCTGGAGGCTTTCTGGGTGGCTAGGAGGGGATGAGCATAAAGTAGTGAATCTTCTTGTCCTGACCCAGGAATAGAGTTAGTAACTTTTCTCCCTGTCCCCCCAGACCTTTCCCATTGTCTGGTTGCTCATTGTAAAAACTAAACTGGTTTGGGTGGAAAAATAGATCCATTTATTGTTTTAAAGGATTTATCACTTGTCAGTCAAGTTTTGATATGTGTTTAAGGTTCTGAACATTGTAACTAGGTATGAAGTTTTACTTTTCCAGGCATAATATTTATTTTAAATTGTTTTGAGGCATTACTGCCAGCATTTGCTCATGGTAAAATAGTAGCAGAAAGAACTGGATTTTTTAAAATTTGAAATGCTGTTCATGTTCCCTAGGTGAATCTGTTTCTCATTTTATGCCTCATTTTTGTTCTTTATGTATGGTTCTCCTAGCATTTGAAGTCTTAGTCAAACCTGCTGGGTTTTAATTGAATGCAAAATTACCCAAAGCTCAATTCGCTTTTACAAATAGTATTTTGTAATATGTTTTAAGTTGGATGTCCTGACTCCAGCTGCTGCAGCAGACGTTCTGTGCAGAGGTGTGGAGGTTTTTTTGATGTGCATAAACCAGTCTAATTTTCCAAAAAAATTACTCTGCAAAGTGCAAGTCCCTAGTACAGAGTGGTGGTAATGACAGAAATATCTACCAAGATAATTTAACGATGCTTAAGATTGAATTGTGGTTTTTGTTAATCTGTGGGGGAAATCACTCATTTTATTTTCCTTCTTTAGTGACATACTGATCCCATTTATCAGCATAGAGAAATTTAGGTTGGAAGGGACATTTGGTGTCATTTGGTCTAACCTTCTACACAAAGCATGTTCAATTAGATAGGTACATTTTGACCTGTATCTAATTTGAATTTCCTGTTTCTCATTTTTTGCCAATTGCCTCTTGTCCTCTTACTCTGCACTTCTGAGAAGAGCCTGGCACCATCATCTCTGCACCCTCCTACTCTAACTGTGGACAGCACTAAAATCTCCTTGGAGCCATCTCTTCTCCAGGCTGAACAAACCCTTAAGCTCTCATGCATCCTGTGCTTCAGCTCCCTAACCATCCTGGTGGCCTTTCATTGGTCTTGCCCCAGTGTATCTATGTCTTTCTGTAATTAGGGATACCAGCTGGTATATGGTTGGGGTATGGTCTTCCCAGCAGTGAGAAGAGTAAACACTTCTCCTCACCTGTTGGTACACTCCTGTTAATCCAGCCCAGAACACATTTGGTGGTCTTTGCCACAAGGCACGTGGCTGGCTCATGTTCAGCTAGTTGTTCATTGCAGGTCCTTCTCTGCAAAGCTGCTCCCCATCAACCTCCAGCCTGTACTGCAGTGTGGGCTTATTCCCTCCTGGATGCAGGACTTTGCATTTGCACTGATGATGCTCATGAAGTTCCTGTTGCTCCCTTTCTCCAGCTTGCTCTGGTCTCTCTAAGCAGCAGTCTGCCCTCCAGCCTCTTGGCTGTTCCCCACATAATTTGTGAACTTGGTACATGCCCACTTCATTTCAGCACAGTATCAGTCCCTGAGGGGTACCACTGACAACCAGCTGCCAGCTGGGCTTTGTATGAAAACACAAGCCTTTGAGCCTGGTAGTCTGGCCGGTTCTCCACCCAGATTTTTGTGGCAGCGTTCATCCCAAGAGGTAGAGGTTGATGGTATTATTTTTAAGCTGTAAAATCTATATTCAATCAGAGGAACCTGGTTTTGATATTTTGTACACTTACAGGCATCTCTGTGGAGGTGAGAATAGGTTTTCGTCTTTCCATTGAAGAGAAGATCTGTGTTAACTGTTGGTTAGCCAGCCAAGATGGGTGAAGGAATGGGAGGGGATGTGGTAGCCTTGTCTGGATGAGGCAGTGGCTGCTTTTGAGATAAGGAAGTGATCCAGTAGATGAGAAAACATTCTTTATAAAATGAAAAGATGTGCTAGAAGTGTGAAGTCTCTATTAACACAGTTCATATCCACAGATACATATTTATTGAGGTGCAAGATGTCTGCCCTGAGGCTGATTTCTAACAGAACCTCCCAGCAGGCCTCGTCTAACTCTGATTACACCTGGGACTACGAGTACTATGAGTATGGACCAGTGTCATTTGAAGGCCTGAAGGCTCATAAATGTAAGTTCAGTAGAGACATACTGTATTGCAGCTGAGCTTCCTGTCTTAATGTTCCTTCTCTGCGTTTGTGACTGATTATTGTACAAAAATATCTCTCTCCTAATTCTAAAGATTTTCTACTTTTTTTCTCTATTTATTAGATTATTATAATTGTTTATTATTCTGTATCCTTTTGTTGACCGTTTTTCGTTTGCTTGAAAGAACCAAGGCTGTGGTAGAAATTTGTCAATACTAATACTATTAGAAAAGTTTAAAACAGCAGATACAGCCACTGCTGCTTCTTGTGACTACTCAGTATAATCTGTATGGCTTTGCTATTGCTCCTTTTAATGGTAAAAAGGCAGTGGTGGACAGCCTTACTGCTTTTGTTTTTCTTCATAGAAAATAAAATAAAAGAAGAATTTTCTCCTTCTGAGCAACTTTTTATTGTTGGGACTTTCCTCATGGGAGGAGTGTGCTAAATTCAGTGTTTTAATAATACTGTTTTACAGTAGAAGTAATAAGTGGACAATAGGGACCAGAAAGATGAAAAATATGGGTTGGAACTGGGAGAGAATTTTGCTAGGACAAGCTAGTAGAGCTAGACCAACATCTATCTAATATTTAATGGCTTTGGATTTTATGATTTGTTTTCTTAGAGGAGATGGTTGTGGGGGGAAAAAAAAAACGGAGGCAAAAGAAAGGTAACAGAGATCAACTCAGAATTACCTGATGGTTTGCAAGCACTTTGTCAAAGAGAAGCAAACAATCTTGTTTCTTCATCTCTGATCTGGATACACTGTGAGAGGGTTTGAGCATCAAAGTACTGGCGAAAGGCCAGAGTGGGATACATACTTTCTGTCTCATTTGTCACAATGAGCTTTTCAGGACAGGAAAAAGTGGTGTCTGCAGTGACAAACAGCAGCCCAGAAAGGCTGATCTTCCTTGACTACCTAGGCACAGCCATGGAACATTCTGGACTGCTCTTGGTAGAGAACAGGACAGAAGTAGCAACTGCTTTTCAGGTGGAGCTTGATGAAAGATGTCATTAGTAGGTACTGAATCAGTGACCTACCTAGGAAATCCCTTCTGGTTGTTTTTTTGGCGGTTTTGTTTCGGTTTGTTTCTGTTTTTCAGTTTTATTTGTGTGTTTGTTTTAACTGATTGATTGGAGTTGGCTCTATTTCCTTCAGTGTTACTCCATGCACTCCTCTGAGGGCAGAGTTTGATTAGTAAAAGAACAGTCTATGCCAGTGTTGTGTATGGGATGATATTTCTTGACAATATGTTCTTGGAACGTGTCTTGTCCTGACTATTACCAGCTGGGTTGAGACTGTTGTGAAATATGGAGGTGAAGTGATCAGACATGAAATTCTCTGAAATCCTAAACTAAGGAGGAAGTAGGGGAGAAGATTACACGGGGTTGTATTAGGAGGGACACCTTGGATATTTACAAAGAAGAGAGGTTAATGAATGCCTGTAATGTTTATTTTGGAGAGCTCAATGGGGAATGGACTCTGGTCTAGGTGAGGCAGGCTGGCAGTAACACTTGACCAGCTGTAAAACATCACTGGCTCTTCTTAAAGATAGAGATGTATGATTTTTTCTTATTATTACTTTTTTAATTGATACACACAGTATTCCACCCAAAATGAGAGGGCACTGTTTTCAACCATAAAATAAGATGAATTCTACAAGAAAAAGCTAGAGGGCACTTTTGAATCAATGTTGATTTAATTAACTGTAGGCAAGAGGAGGTTGATAATATTTGATGTATATATAAAAGAACTCAGAATCCTGTTTCTGAAAGCAGAGAAAAAGTGACATGTAAAGAAAAGGATTGGCAAAACAATCTAATACATAAGAATACATTTCTTTAAAAAAGTGGAGGTGGGGAGAAGATGAGGTATTCAAATGCCACAGTAACTTTTCAAATATATGACTGGAAAGAAAAAAAACTAAAACCAAACCAAACCAAAAAAACCAAACCAAAAAGGACGTTCTGCCTGAGGAGGATTGAAAACAGGATCTAGAAATCACAAAATCTGCAAAAGTAGGGACCAGATGTTTTGTAAATTAAAGCTTTAGAAAGTAAATAGACAAAGATAGCCAGGAGAGACTTGTGACTGGCAGAGAAAAGAACAAAATCCTTTTTTGTGCCTTTGAAACGGGGAAAACCTCAGAAACACTGGAGGGGTGATGTAGGTAGGAATGATCAAGGCAGTCAGATCTGCTCTCAGGATGTTATGGAAATGTAAAAGAAAGGAAGGCTGAAACTGCAACTTGAGAAAGTCGTGGTATACTTTTACAATCTATTTGTAACTTAGGGCAGTATTATAAATGTATAAGTGCCTCATGCCATATTTTTTGAACAGAAGTTGTGTTATGTACTGTTTATTTTGAGTAAGTGTTTAGAAGTTAGTAGATTTGAATAATTTGCACTTGAGTGAGACCTAAATGAAATACTGAAAAGAACTCAGGCCACCTGCTTGTATTTTAAACAAATCCAAATAATGTAACTGATACAGCAGAGGGTTGAAAGTGTGTCAGGAGGCACAATTAAGCAAGGCAGATGTAGCTTTATGCTCAGTAAACTTAGGAATTCCTTTGTGGGAGAGGAACACCAAACAAATCACAAGACAGACTTGTTATTCATCACATAATGCTGGTGGGTGTGAGTTTTGTGGGAAGTAGTAGTTTATCAGAATTTTTATTATTATTTTTTTTAATTTCTCCCTTAGTTAATGAATTAAGTTTGGCAGCTCGATCACTATAATTTATGTGCATATTTTTTGGTCATCTTGGTCACACTTTACATTCTGGTTATCAATGCAGTTGCATATAATTCAAACACGCCTGACTAACTGGTCGTTACTAGTAGCTGTAAATGGTTAAGTGGTACATTTTTTAATGGGAGTATTTCTTTTCAGATTACATTTTCAGGTATTGCCAAGTCCAGCAGGAGGGTAGATAATCATGAGCTATTTTCTACAAGTAAGGTCCAACACAAGGTGCATCTTGAACCACTGCATGCAGGCTCTACTTACAGGATGGCTCTGAAAGGAATGTAGGGCACACAATTGATGGCATTAACAGAAATAAACTCATTCCAGTATACTTTAAGCAAAAAAAGAACTTGGAACAAGTAAACCTATTACAGGGTATTACAAACTCCTCTCCCCTATTGCAGAGACCTATAGCTGCACTGCCCTCTAGTTATTTTACACAGGGTGTTGAGAGGAGAAGATGTGGCATAGGAGAGATGGAATCAACATCGCAGTGGGAGACTTGAAACTTAACCTCCTTACCTTACTAGAGAAAGAGACTCAGGAGTGACTTGATTTTCCAAGGGAGAAAATCTCAGGTTGCAGCAGGCGTTTTGACTTTGCAGCAAAAGAACAAATGATTTGAGTTGATTTCCAATTTCCACATCTGCCTTTTAGCACAGAAGATACTTCGCAGTGGGAGTGTGATTAACAGCTGGTGTCAAGCACCAGGCAGCATAGCTGATTCCTTGGGTTTTTGTTCTCTTTAGCTAGTCCCATAGAAAATTCAACAGTTCTGTGCTGTGCCTGCTGTGCTGGGTCAGACAGATCATCATATATCTTTAGAGCTGGTGACGATCTCTGAGGTTTGTAGTGGCTGTGTAATGAGGGGTTAAAGGTAGAAAGGATTCCTATCCTAACCAAGACTTCCTTCTTGCAAGTTTGTATGTGAATTGTTTTGAACTCCTATGGGGGAAGTTTTGAAAACTTCCATAAACAAAAAAAAAGGAACTGAAATTATAGTTGAAAAAGTACCTGGACCAGGTCATATTTTGTGGTGGTGTTCTGCATCTTTGGTCCTTGAATATCAGTTGATTGTTGTCTGGAGATATGTTTGTCCCACTTGGGCCTTTCTAAATCAAGCTCCTGGAAACTTTGAACTTCCCTCAGGAGCAATTGTGGATCAACCTTTGTTATAGTTTTATACTTTTTTTATTTTTCGTAGTGAAACTATCTGCCCCTGCAGCCACAGCTGGGGGGGTGCTGAAGAGGAACATGAGGCAGTGAGCCTTTCAGACTGGGGAGGGGGAGAAGGAGATTGGAGTTTTTGTTCGCCAGCACTGCCTGGGCACCCTTTGGAGCTGCCGAGGCCCAGAGGAGCTCCTGTTTGTCCCTCGGTGACAGAGTCCCTGCGGTGCTTTGGGTAGAGGGGTTACACATCACCTCTGTTATCACAGGATCTGCCAGCGCCTTGTGGGTTGTTTCTTTTTTTGGGTCTCCCTTCTCTTCACTGGATGGACTAGCACCTCCACCCTTGCCAGCCCCTGCCTCCATAGCTGAGGGGTGGGTGCCTGGGCCCAGAGTGGAGTGCCTGGAGGGAGCATTTTTTTGGAGATGGCCTGCCTACAGCTGGCACCATCTGAGGAGGAGCTCCCAACCACCCCCACTCTGGGATGCAGCGAGATGGTCCTTTTGCAGGGGGAGTCTTGTCTTGGAGTCTCAGACCAGCTGCCGCCATTGAGATCTGCCATTTGCCATGTGGGGTTCATCTGGAGGTTGGCGCCGCTCCCCTGGCCCTCCCCTCGCCTATCCCGCACTCCTTAGCAAACACTTTTTTCTCTGTAAACTGAGTCAACTTTGAAGCCATAAGTTGACATATATTTGTTTTAAGTAGGACTGGCAAACTGTTGCATGATCCATTTGCTACAAATGAGAACAGTAGGTACATTTTCTGTACACAGGCAAAAAGCTGTTCTCTTCCCAATGACTTCTGCTTTGGGCTATTTCATTGACATTTTCCTTTTGATTAACTGGTGGTTTGACTTTTTAGTCGAAACATGTTTGGCTTTTCTGCAGTACTCAAATTAGAAACTCAAATTAAAAATTATCAAAAATATCTTTTATATGCTGATTATTGATATTTGTTGAAGTAGCAAATAGTTTTATCTGTGGTTCTGTTTATTTCAAAACCCTCTGTCTTGTCACTAAAAGAAAGCTAGGTCTTCCTAAACATGCTGTGTCAAAGAAATCCACTAAAGCTCAGAAACCTAATGGTCTGGGCCAGAAGTAATTTAAAATAGCAGGAGTTCAGTTCTACAAAGACATAGGATTTTGCTAAAAATCAGATAAACCTCTCTTCTGAGTTCTAGCACTGAAGCTGTTTCCAAAGCACAATATTTGGAAATGGGCCAGCCATGACAAAGGTAGCTGCTTGTATTTTAATAACCAAGGGAATTAAGTGTCTTCCCTCTTTTATCTTCTTTCTAGTTTGTCTAGGTATCAGTAGAATTCAGGCTAGAAATAAGAATTTCAATGGCAACTTTCTGTTTAAACATAGATAATGATAAATTTGATCATTCTTCCTCTTTGCTGCCCAGGAATAAGCTGCACATTGTTTTGGATTTGCCATCGTGGTGTATGTGGAAGGCAGCTTTCTGCAAGTGCAGGTAAAATACTGATCACCTTGTTTTCTCTTTTTTCACCAGATTCCATTGTGATTGGATTTTGGGTTGGTCTTGCAGTTTTTGTCATCTTCATGTTTTTTGTCCTGACCCTGCTGACGAAGACAGGAGCACCTCACCAAGAGTGAGTTTGAAAATGGGAATAAGAAATCCAGCCTACTAATTGGCACATCTGGTCTCTTGCAGCCCCCAAACAAGCAGTGACAGTGCTGACATGGTACTGACTCAGCACCATCTCGTTCTAGTCCATTCTTATGAAACAGTGCAGTCTATCTTCATTTCAAACAATCTTAGCATATTCATGCTAAAAGAAGTCGGTGGGTAGGTTACCAAACAGGTACAGGTGCCTTTAGATTGCTGTTCTGCACATAAATGGGATTGCTCTAGGTGGGCTCAAGTTATCTCGGAGTGGAACTGTGAATATTGATGGAGTATATGCAAATAAAATGCAGTGCAGATGTCAGATGAAGGAAGCTGAAGTCTGGCAGGTTTCCACATGTTTGTCTGTTCAAATCCAAAAGGTAGATATCAGTCAGTAGTCTGTACAAAATCTTCCCTTAGTCCCCTAGGTCTCAGAGTGTCTTGGTTTCTGCTGAGAAATTCCAGTAGATGCTGAGGTACAGGTCAGCTCCATGTTTGTCTAAAGCCAGGGTGCCTTGAAAGTCCTTTATTTCTTCTTCTTTCTGGCTGATAATTATGTGTAGACTGTGCCTTGCCTCAATGATTTATCTGCATTTGCACAGCACCCAGGCTGCCATTGTTCCTTCCTATGAGAAAGTTTGAAGCCACATCTCCTCTCAGACTTGTGTGCCATAAAGTAGAAATAAAAAGCCTCTCTGGAGTGTGAGAACACTTGCAGACAGGTAGCAATGATGAGAAGCTGATTGTGATAGGCAATTGTTAGTGCTTATTGCTTCCTTAAGCAGCCTATCTCTGCCTTCTGGAGGCCCTTTGCTATTTAATCATATGTAGACTGGCTCTGAAACGTCACATAATTGCACATTTCTAAAGACAGGGCCACATTAGAGAGGACATGGGTATATTGTGAGCCTGTTCTGTGCTCCTAATGTTTTGTTTCTGTGAGAAGAAAACAGAGGCAGAAGAATTCAGCTTACCAGATCTGACTTGCTGGTCTTTTTGTTTCCCTTACAGACTGTTACAAAGCAGCCAAACCTTGCTCCCAAACGAATTCAAAGTCCCTGTAAGTGTTGGTGTGCTGCCCCTTTTCCCCAAAGACCTTGTTAATTAGCTGAGCATCTGAGTCTGTACCCCACGTGAATAATTTGAGAGGGGAAGAAGTCAAATAAACAACATAGAGAATTTAATTATAGATATTTGTCAAAAGTTTTTACACTTGTAAAGATGTACTTTTAGGTAGAAGAGGCCTGCTTGGTGTCTCCCGCTGTTTTTCTGTGTTTTTCATCAATTTTCTTGGAACAGGTTGTCTAGAGAGTTTGTGAAACCTCCATCTCTGGTCAACTTCCACATCCAGATAAACTGACCTGAATTCAGGGTTGGCCTTGCCTTCATCATCAGGCTATAGACCTCGAGAAGTCCCTTCCATTCTAAACCTTAATATAATTTTTCTTCAGTTTCTGAAGTGAGCCCAATCATTCCTTTCTGTATTCGTTTCAAACCTCTTTTGAGCTTTGGGATCTGTGTGCTTGAGTGCTCGCCCACTTTCTAGGTGTGCTGAGTCGGCACCTTTAACAAATCCGAGCACTATTTTTTTGATGTTTGATGATGAAATATGTGTGGTATTGAACATGGATCATCCAGGACTGCACTAAGTGCAGGGAATGCTGTGTCCTCTTATTTCTAACACATGTATATAAAAACTGGAGAACACCAACCTGTAAAACCAGTGCAGGCTGTGATTTTAGTTTGCCTGCATCTTCTATTTTTACACCTGACTGGATTCTTCACGACTTGGCGTTTCATCAGCAGGCTGTCTTGCAGCCCTCCTTTAGATAGATGTTAATGGGATTCCTAGGTCTTGGGAGAGAGCCAGCTTGATTGATGGATGTGCCTCTGACTTCAGCAAGGCTATTTGACTGTTCTTTAAAGTGCCATTAATGTGAGAGATAAGTGTAACTGAGCTCAGATGGATGCATCTGAGGTAGAATACTCTGATTTTTCTAGTAATATGCTTTTCTTGGCTTAATGTAAAGGGGCACGATAGGATGTACTTTCCAGAATTATAAAAGATGTTCAGAATTGGATACATTATCAGACCAGAAGGGTCAGGATTTCAATGGGGAGAGGCAGAAATTTAATCAGTTATGGAAATTCTGTCTATTGCATTTCTCTTTTGTTTGCTTCCGTATTAGTATGTGTAGAAGATTGGCTTTTGCAACAAAAAAATTTTGTTGAAAATCATACCAAATTTCTATCTGAAAAATACTTTCATTCATCACTCAGCAGAGGATATATTCTTTGTTTCTGCATTTGAAAATGTACTTAAAAACACATTTGTTCAATAAATGCAAGAGTTTGTATAAACTATCTGTAAAAAATATTGGTTGGTGTAATCTCAAACCTTAATGCAGCTATTTAGGCAAATTGTACCACTACTTGCAGTAAAAAAAATGACAGAATTATTTTTCCCCAAGAAATCAGTTGGTTTTGGTTAAGGAGTCTAGTGTGAAACCCAGTCAGAGAAATGCAGACTCACTGAAACAAAAACTTCCACAGATATATGTATGTTTTTGCTGAATACTTATTCAGGGAGATTTCTCAGGTTCAGGGTAGCACTTCTGGATTGCTACTAATTGCTTCAGATGCCCAAGTTCCCCTTAAGATACCAGACCCTGCTGTTTTGGAGGATTGGCTCCCCTTATTCCTTTCCACGGTTTGCCGGGTACCCCACGTCACTTCAGAGAATGTTGAGAGGAGGGATATTTAAGCTATAGAGGAATCTCAAGTGTCAGTCCCAATCCAGTTTGCTCCTGTTAGAATGATATACTGGGCAAAACAATCTGTACCCTGACAGTGCACTCAAGTCCAGTGGGCAGAGTCGAGAGTTTACTGCTGAGTCCAGCAAGACCAGAACCCAGCATCCCAGGCTGGAAGATTCCCATAAAAGGGAGGTTGGGTAAATTCACTGGCAACTGCTTGTTTTGAGTGGTTTTCAGTATGTATGTTGCTCAAGGTGTCTGGCATTCACCTTCTTGCTTCCTTGTTGGCAACTTTAGGAAGTCAGAGAGTTGTATTTGCTCAAATATTGCAAAAGGAATTTGATTGTCCAGGTGGCTGTGTTCCCTTCCACAGTAAAACTAGGATTTCTGAGGCTGATTTTCTTATTTTAAGTGTTCTGAAAAGATATCTGCTGAGGTATTCTTGCATATTGTAATGAGCAACACTATGCAAGTTTCTAGTCTAGTTAAAAAAATAAAATTCCTCTCCAAAATACTGAGATGGTGTTTGTGAATTTCAGAATCCAAAAAGATCGCTGTATATTAGACCACGTGTTCCCTGCTTGTGAACACAGGATTATTCCTTATAGTATGTCCTCAACATACTGGGTCATTGTAAAATTTATTGACATCTTCTATTCTTCCATTTAGGTTAGGTTGCTGTTGCCAGTCTTGTCTGCACTTGCCCTCTGCACTGTTAGCCTTTGCTCCTTCATAGCTCACTGAATTATAAAGCACTTTCTGCACCTATGAATTAATTTTACTTCTCTAGTGAATGCATTTTAAGCTTTCTTCTGCAGTCACTTCTTCATAGGCTTATTATAGTGCTTGTCCTTCTTTCTGTGCTTATTTGCTACCTCCACTGTTTGTGCCAAAGTACTGCATAGAAACTCTTGGGACAGATTTGCAAAACTATGGAAGAGACTTATATAGCGGTGCTTTTTATTGCATTACAAAGATATCAATGACAGCTGTCAGTTCTGAAGGCTACCATGGAATTATTCCAGCCTGTTTGCTTCCTGGTGCGTAATGCAGTAGATTAGTAGTTACTGGTCTGTCTTGTATCAGTTTAAATGTTATTCTTCTACATTTCACTTTGACATGCAGAATGAGGCAATACAGTTTTGACAAATTAGAGAACTGCTTTGATTTGAAGGCTAGTGGAAGTGATTTTGTTAGGACAGGATTCTATCACCTAATGGAAGTAAATTAGCATTTAAGAAGCAGGGATCTTTAAGGTTAACTGTGCCTGAAAGACTAATGGTAGGTATTCTGTGAACTCAAAGGTTTTAGGGGTAGATTTCTGAAGGTGTCATCTGAGGCTTTCAAAAGCATGTAGGCACTTATCTTCTACTGCAGGCTTGAGGGGATTAAATTACAGCATTTCTCTGAAAAACTCTAAGTGCTGGGTGCACCTTAAGGTGTCCAATTATCTGACTTCAGTGTCATTTGCTACGTGTTCAGATGTAAACAGTATGATTTCTTAACAAAATTTATATTCTGAGAATATGTTTAGGTTTTCATTGCTCAACCTCTGAATACGTCTACTGCATTTCAGATGTAAATAACTTGCATTTTGTGATGATAGCATATAAATTCAGCCTGAAAAAGAATGTAAAACTTCCATCTAGCTTGAGCTTTTCTCACCCCCACGTGTTTATGGCTCCTGCAAAGTCCATGCAGATTGATGCTGATTTGAGCTAAGATGTATATAAAAAACTCCCAAGAAATATGTTAAACTGTCCTTCCTGGGCTATGTGCCTGAATTGTTATGACTGTCAGTCTTCGAAGCAGTCTTTAGTTCCAGCTCTTCTAATTTGTAAACCTGAATGCCATCGATTGAATTCAGGGGAAAAGATGGTTAGATGCCTGGACAACTAAGTACTCAAGTTATGCCTTAGTGAGATCAATGCTGCCTGTGCCTCAGAAAGATTTTATCTATCAAGGACTTTTTTCTCAAAGTGTTCTTATAAGCCATTTAAAAAAAAGTTATTACTTGATACTACTTGATATAAAGAGGAAATCCTGAAGCTCATCCTCTAAGCTCATTCAGTGAGGTGATTATTACAGTATATTGGTTACTGGAAGTGCCATTTAAGAGTGCTGGCATTAACTTATTCCCATGGAAAATTATCATGACAAATCAAGACTTAAAATAGCTTCAGCATAAAATAATAAATACTGCTGTCTCTAAAAGTTTGTGGTAGTTAAACCGTAGGGTTTCCTTTCTTCCCGATCATAGTGGTTGTTGAAACCACCAAAATTGCTGGTAAGGACTCAAATAGTTCTACTTTTGTGTTTACTGTATTTTTCTTTTTCCTCCCCAGCAATGCAGAGCCTTCTGAAAAAAGATTTCGCATGAATAGCTTTGTGGCAGATTTTGGAAGACCTCTGGAGTCTGAGAGGGTCTTTTCTCGTCAAATGGCTGAAGAATCCCAGTCACTTTTCCATTTCTGTATTAATGAAGTGGAACATACGAACAAAGCAAAAGAGAGTCAGAAAGGTCCAGGTCTGGAGAGAAATATCCACTTCCAGGAGGTTCCCAGAAGCAGTGGAATGTTTGAGGAAGACCTACATTGTCTTCCAAAATTTAACATTCCTAACTTTGTGAACACGGAGCAGAACTCTTCATTAGGTGAGGATGATCTCCTCATCTCAGAGCCGCCAATCATTTTAGAAAGCAAATTGGTCATGCAATCTTCCCATCGGATCCTTGACTGAAAAAATCTTTTATGTTAAGGTAAAAGATTGTCCAGTTTGAACCCTTACTTGGCCTTCTACTATTTTGACAGAAGGTATTTCAGACCTGTGCTTTTTATTGTATATAAGACTGGCTGTGCTACTAGAACTCAGTGTAGACAAGAAGTAAAACACTAAATGCTTTATTCTGATGTCTTCTGTGGTCTAAACTTTTTGCCCAGTGTTATTTTTGCTTCTTGATTTTTTTTTTACTTCTTGTTTTGTTCTTTGATTTTAAGGACTGCTTATGACCAGCTTCTGAAGGATCCTGTAACAATTTACAAGGGCTGTGAAGGCTGGAGCCTGGTACTGGAAAGTGTATGAAAATTCCCTGGCCAGGGAAAGTGTAAATCTTAAAGTGAGATTGAAGTAAGGAATAAACAGGCAGCCCCTAGGGAGGTTCTGTAGCTTCTGCTACTTTCAATAATGATGCCTGAAGTTAAGCAGCACAATAAATATCTGCTTGGGATTAACTTCAATTTCTAACTGTTTTCGGTGCAGGTTGAAGCCAAATTACAAAGCTTCCAGAGGGAATACCTTGCAAATTAAATTGTTTGGCTACAAACACAAAAAGTGTTTACAAAAGGCCATCACCACGTGCTGCTGAGTAAAAGCAAATTGGTGCCTGTACTTATAGTACTTCATAGTGACATTCCAAGAGCTGCCCAGTGATGATGAGGAATTAGTATTCTACATGCCAACACAAACCAGGATTCGATTTTTTTTTTTTAATTGCTGATGTGAACTTCCAGTTCAGTAAGTGTAGGATTCAGTAGCTAAATCACAGGAAATAAAACCATTTTTCTTCAGCCAGTGCAGTTACTACGTGCAAATGTAACATTAAGCTGGTGTTATGTGTTGCTTATAGGGTGAACCTCCCTACGCTTTTTGGCTTTATAAACAGCCCTTTTTTTACTCATGGGCCAGGGAAGGGCTAGCAGGCTTTGAATTGTTGAGAGCCCCAGCTCCAAAAGTGAAGCTAAGCTCTGCTTGCTCTATCTTTTTGTACTCAGTTGGGATGGTATTGCAACCTCAGCTGTTCTCCCAAGGAAAGGTTTGTCAAGGAATTGAATAGGTGTAGTTTCAACCTTTATTTTTTAGAGACAGAATAAGGTTCTGAACCATGGAGGGTACTTAAATTATATTTCAGCTTTCCTCAAAAGATGGTAATTAATGACCAAATGGTTTTAGAGCAAGCACAGATAATGCAAAGGCACCAGGTTCTTCTGCTCGATTTGGAGTATGCTCTGCAGGAAATTCTTAACTGAAATGAAAATAGTAGATGCCAGATACGGTGGCTGGTTGTTTTTTTTGAAACTAACCAACTTTGTATACAACATGTTTGTGTCAGAGGGAAGATGTAGTAGTGGCCTGCTGATACATTCTTCAGACACTTAAATGCTAATTAATTCATTCCTCCTTCACCTTACAAATAGGGAAAATAGTGAGTGGGTTGAGTATTTAAAGAATTTAAAAAGTGCAGGAAACATATTTGGTTTTTATCTTCTGTGCCCTTGTTATAAACCAGTTATTGCTAAATTTCCTGTTTTCAAATGTAATTCTTACACCACTTGCTAATTGTTTAAAGTAATGGGATTATACTTAAAACAAAGCAGAGACTGTTTTAAACCGGCAGATTTTTTTTGAAAATAGTTCCAGGAGAAGGCTGAAGTGAACCCTGTTTGAAATGAGCAGGGCTCCATGGGCTGCAATGCAGATCTCTAGTATAACGTTTCAGGTGCAGAAAAGGCCTTCTTTCATAGGAGGTACTTAACTACAAGTTTGAAGGCTGTAGCTGTGCACTTTTCCCAAATTAAGAAATTTGGGAAATCTACCTCCAAATGTGGCAACTACTTTCTGCTGAGGCACCTCAAATAATTCTTAGCTATCTGAACTGAAGCTCAACACTGTTCTTGCAAAGAAGTTCTGGGACTTTTACTAAGCACGGCTTTTATAGCCTATTTCTGGATTAGTGAGCTGCCTTCAGTAACGTTTGAGCCATTCTTTTTAATTTTTTTCTTCCTTTGCCATGCTCGAAAACAGAAGTGCTGCTTAAAGGAGAGGAAAATCTGTGTAGAATCCATCTTCTCTGCAATCCAGGAATGAAGGTTATTTTTAGAGCATTTAAAACTCTGTTTCATAGAACCATTTAGGTTGGAAAAAGATCTTTAAAATCACTTGAGTCCAAGGATTAACTCAGCACTGCCACAACTAAACCATGTCCCCAAGTGCCACATCAACATGTCTTTTTAAATCCATCGGGGATGGTGACTCCACCATTGCCCGAGCAAGCCTGTTTCAATGCTTGACAAACCTTTTGGGGAAGAAATCGTAAAAGTTTCAGATGTTTCAAAATATGCAGATCTGATTTTAGAAAAAGAAAATGCTGCCATTCCCAGTAGGCTAGTCTAAGGCTTTTCTTCTGCTACCTTAGACCTTTGCAGCTTTTCTTTGGGTGTATAAGTGCTACTTTGGGGAGAAAAGGGGAAAGCATTTTGTGTATGGATGCTGGTGACAATGCCTAGATAAAAGGTATTTAATAAAATGAAAAAGAGATAATGTCAACTTAACTAACAACACATCTGAACTGTATTCTCAATGTCCTTCTGAAGCATGTATTAATCCTGTAAAGCTATTTAAGGGTTTGGTTCCTCCCTGTTATTCCCCGATGGTGGTTATACTTTTTTTCATCTTATCTCCCTTCTATTTTTAAAGTCCTTCATGCTGCTTTTTACAGAAAAATAACCTGGCAGTCCCCATTGCAAAGTTCTCCCACCACTTCAGAGACACAGTGGCAGCAATACAGTCTGATTCAGTTTTTCGTTCTGCCTCTGCATTGGAGTCAAAGGTAATTGCAGATATGTTCTGCAGTCTCCAAAAGCAGTTATTTTAAAGCTTTTCTTCCTTTCGTTTTCCTTCCTTTTTTCCTTTTTAGGAACTAACAGATATATTTTGCCTCAGGGGAAAAGGGCAATGTATAACGTTTAAAAAAATTAATCTTTATCCAGGAAGCCAGAGTGCATTCGTTATGAAGTGAATAGAAAGTGTTCTGACCAGAGTAATCCTTCAAAATGAATAGATGGAATTTAGTGGTGTCTGAAAACGGAACTTTGATGAGTTTTTGTATTGCTTGGCCTCAAGCCTCTTCTCAAAACTTGTGATAGATGCATCACCTGCAGTAGATCTAACTGCAGAGAAGCTCCTCTAAGGTAACTACATGCATAAACATGTCTTGTGTTCTGTAAGAACTTACTAGGTTGAGTTATGTATTCCAGTTTTCAAAGGTGAATACTTGCAAAATGTTCTTCTGTGCAAACAAGTTTTAGCTGTGTACCTTTTTTTAAAAAAAGAAACCCCAAACCTTAAATCCAAAATCAGAAAATGCCTGCTCATAGAGAAAAGAAAGGTAAAACTGTGAACTTCTCTACTAAAATCTAGTGCTATACAGTAGTTGAGACTAAAAGGTGAAGTAAATGATGTATGTTTGTTGTGCAGTTAAGTATTTATGCACCTGAGCTCTAGATCTTGAATAACACATTTTTTTGCCACTTTTTAGCCTCAGGTATGGCAAATATGGGCACTGAAGAAATGAGGCTGCACACACGCAGAGAATTCGATTTCAGAATTTGTCCACATATCTCTCCGCATTCCCTTTATTAATCTCTTCAGGTAAACAGAACCTGCTGTTGCCATTCAGTTAACTAGAATTCCCAGGACTTTTGCAAACTCACACACTCCTTCTCAGCTCCAGGGCCAAAACACTTCCTTTTGATTCCAGTTAATGCAGACACATCTGACTCAGCTTGTTCCCACACTGGGTAGTGACAGGAGCAAGGACAGCAGAAGGCAGAACCTTCTACTCTCCCTTCTCGAACAAGAGCAAGACTTGGAGGCACGTGCTATCTTGTTTTTGGACAAGAGCTATGTGGTTAGCTGTATGAAAGGCAAATTATAATTCAAAGTTATCATGGAACTTTCCGTTCAAAAGAGTCAGGGCAGCACTTGATGCAAGGCCACCCCTTCCCTGCAGAAGTGGATTTGCACAGCTAGTGCTAGTACACCCATCATTTATCCTTATATTTTCCAAAATAGCTGAAATAGGGGATAGAGTGGCAAACTTCAAAATGTAGTATGCGCTATCAAATAAAGTCTTCATACCTGATAACCTACTTAATTTGCTACATGAACAATTTTGACCTGTATTTCAGAGAACCTGAAATGGAACACATTGCTGCTGTCTCTGCCCCAAGTGCCATGATGAGATCTGATCCTTTTCTGCACCCCCTGTTTACCTCTCCAGAAGCAATGCTTTCTCTGTAATCTAGGTCACTGAGTCACCTAGCCAACTGCTCACTCAATTTTTTTAAAAACTTCAAACGTGACAATTCAAATTATTATACTCCACCTGCTTTGCTGTAAACAGACGAATTCCAGCTAAGCATTAGATAATGATTCAAGGACATTCTGTTTAATTCTTTTAATCCATCCATTATGCTGCCTCCTGGAAATGCATGATGAAATAGGACAGCACAAGAGGAGAAACATACATAAGGAGTATATAATTACATAACTCCTGGAATGATCCCACTGAAATCGTTAGTAAAAGCTAACAACTTGTTTCAGCCTTTGCTCCACTTCAGGATATTTCTCCCTTTCTGTACTGTGAAGACTGCTGGAGAGTAAATAACTAACTTTAGCAGAGAATTTAAAACTTGGGCCTTAGTCCTCCAAAAGGAACACCTCACTACAGTCATTCAAGGCCAGAGAGAGTCTGTTACTGTGTGGAGTGTCCACTTCATGCTAAATGCTTTAAAAACTGGAGACCATGCTTCAGTGAGTGTACAACTACATAAATACATGTTAGAGCACAGTATAAACCATACTGTATCTTACAATAATGATAAATACTACTGTCCCTGCTCAGTAAAATAGACAGAGAATTTAATTCAAACTATGTAAGATAACAGCATTTGCTGAGAACTGACTATAAGAATTTTAAAAAGTGTTTCAATGACATGAACACTAAGGCACTCTTTTGATGACCTAAGCATTAAACATTTAAGAGAATTTCCAGTAACCAGAAATACTCCCTCTAGGATTCCTGTCCTAGGTAGTGCCCTAGAGTACCTCCATCCAGGAGCTGACCACTCTGGGAACACAAGGGTTGCTGTAATTTTTTAAAAGTTCACACTTCAGGTCACACACTTCAATACAGTCTTACATGTATAGCACATTGTACAGGAAGTAAATGGTAAGTTGCAATATTATTAAATTTTATTCTTTTCATTTGCAAAACAGACCCAAATCAGTAATATACAGATACATATTTACACAGAGCCGATATTTTATATACAAAGCATTTTTAGATGGGATCAAAATATCCACAGTAGAAATCCTGAAAATATCTGAATATGAAAACATCAAGATTACTATATTAATTGGCAACTGGCCAAACTTTTTTAATATCTCTATATATATGTGTATAAAGTCTCATTTTATGTTTGTGTATGTGCCAAAAAAACCCTCAAACCTTGTACTTAGGCACTGTGGTATAATTTGTTACATCCTTTTGTTCTTTATGCATGCTCAGTCACATGCTTGTATGAGAGAAGGTGCACATTTATTGCTGATCCCTGAAGAATACGACACATAAATACACATGCACAGGCCTGAACTGTTTCACATTTGATTTAAATGATAGCTTCAACTAATACCACAGGGACCTGAAGAGTACATTCTAGCTTTTATCTTCTCTTTGCCCTAAATGAGTATAGTCGATTGAGCTACAACCTCAATGTATGTGCTATGGGATTCTTAAGGACATGAAGCACTGAAGCTTCAAACTAATAATTTACTGATTTATTGGAAACCCATCCCTTCCAACCACCAAATAGCTATCCATCTTGAATTTTCTTTATTTTAACTTACTGCTTCTTCCTTTTAGCAGCAGGCTTTTCATATATGTCAAGTATAACAGCCATGCTCATATTGCCTCCCCAGTCTCCTCTCTGGAATAGGGCAGCCCCTGTGGCTTCAGAGATTCCTAAGGCCGCATTTTTTACTGTGACAATTTTTCTTTTCCCTCCACTGGGGCCATTTCTTGAAACAGGGGACCAAAAGCTTCACACACTCAGGTACACCTTGGTGATGCAGTAGGAATTGCTCCTACGTACGTGCTCTACAGCACAGATGCGTAAGTAAGTCCAGCAGGGCCCAAGGAAAGGGAGGAGGCAATAGTCTCTAACATTGCTTGTTACCTGCCATGATGCCTGTCAGTTCAGCAGAACGTTACATCCACATTTGGTATTTGGATTATATAGTGGATTACTCCTGCTTAAGTATACGAGTCTCTTTTATCACTCTCAAGGACAATATTAGTTTGTTGGATTTTTTATCTCTCATCCCTTTTCTAAGTTGCTCAGTATTTTAACTCTAAATTTACCCACTGACACATCCCTGCAGTCTGAGCTTTAGCACACTGTCTTCACATCTGACTGGCCTCTTTGGTCTGTCAAAACCATCTATGAAGATATTACAGTGTCAGATTCTGAACAGCTCATTGTAAAAACCTTAAGCAATATGGCCTTCCCTTTTAAAGGGATACCAATATCTACTCTGTATTTTATAGCCTGTTTTAAATCTGCTCCATAACAATTCAGCCAGACCACTCTGCCATCATTCTGAACAGCACAGTTGGAAATATCGGAAAAGTAAACAGTTTGAATCTGAGCATCACCAGGGAATGTCTGCACTGCTCCAGCCCTCCAGTCATTCCCTAAGTTGGAAGGGATTTTAAAGATAAGGGAAGGAATATTATATGAACTGGAGGGAGAGAAGCGAAATGATGGAAAAAAGATGATTTTCCTGCCCTACAGAATGAAATACATTATATACTAAAACAGCTAATTACTCAAATTGTTCACAAAGGAATCACGATAACACAAGTAATAAACAAAAGTTAAAAATATTCAGGCATGTTCTACAGTATCTGAAGAAGGGTATTTTTCAGAGGTAATTGAATTTATGGAATAACCTCAATATTCCTATTATTTACAAAAAAATTGTATGTAACCTTACTACTAACAAAATATAAGACATACAAAATGAATAGAGTATTGCTCAATGCACGTCTACCTTTGGACATGCAAGATTACAGATAAAATCAGAATGCAATTCAATTTATGTGTGTTACATTATTGATTTTCAGTAACATTTTCTACACATAACTTTGAACATTAAAATTCTACTTCTCTAATCAACTACTACCTAATCATGTCTTCCAGCAGCTGTCTGTCATTCTGAATCCAACAGAATCAGGCGCAGGAATAACAACCCCTTGTTTCTGCAGTTCACGTAAAACATCTAATATTGAATCCAATTCCACTCGAAATTTCTCCAGTTCTTGATTTTTCTGCTGTGCCAGTCTTCGCCACTTCTCAGCCTCATGAGTTTGCCTTGCTTCAGTAACGTGATGTGTTAGTTGGGTTGCCTGTAAATTAGAAGCAAGTCAGCACTGAAACTTCCTACTCCAATACTCAGCCACCACTGCTCCTTTGCAGAAATACACCACTTCATTATATTTGATGCTGAGTCTCACAGCCAAATGCTGACATTAAGTGGAAACAATTTGTTCTGAGTATTGCAAAAATCATTCTGATAGCAATAAATTCCTTTAAATAGTTGCATTAATGACAGAAGGGTAGAATCAGTTATTGACTAATGAGCCTCAAGAGAATTTAACTTATCCTCTCCGAAGTGGCAACTAAAGGTTTGAATATTTAAGATAAAGCTGAGCATATAACATAAAATCCCCCATAATAAAATTTAACTTTAACTGCCATTTAAATGTTCTAATTAAAAGAATCCTGTGCAAGACAAACAAATGAAATCTGATGACATATTGTAGGCTACTACTGTACTTATAAAAAACAAAAGTCCTATGAATTTTTAGAAGATGTTCTGTAGTCACAAAGATCTGATTCTGCTGCAGATAAAAGTTTGCATTAACTTTGACACAAATCCCTGACATAATCCTATTAAATTACACGAAATAAAAAGTGTCATAAGGTATCAAAATCTCCATACGGCTATTAATTGTAATAGATTCTTCAAGGAAAGCTCTACCACTTAAAGGCCATAATTATCATATTTGCATTTTGATACTAAGGATAGCCTGTTAATTCCTTGCTCAGCAATTACCTTTTCTACATTGTTCATTTTTATATCATTCATTTGGGGGACTGTTTGATGCCCCAGTGCAAATGGTTAAAGGTACAAAACTAGGATAAACAAAACCCAAAGCTTAATACATAATAAGGGCAGCAGCACGAGGAAAGATGGAATTACTCAGTAGTAATTATGTATGCGTTCTCTTATTTCTGTTTTTTAATACAATACATTATACAACATCTTAGTAAGTACTACAGGTATTCAATGGAGTTAGATCCCAGAATAGGCAGCACAAACACTTTACAGAAATGGTAAAGAAATCCTCACATTATACAAAAGCAAATGAATAGCATAAAAATGAACTGCATTACAGTTGCCTCTAGCAGGATATAACGTGAACAAAAATAATAAAATCTTTAGTGGCAGCAGGGTTTGTTCTTAATCCAATGACTTGTTTTATGCGCAGCTCTTTTTGGAAAGAAAATGAAATCTGTGATGTAGAAATGTGTAAGAATAAAACCTTCTACCACTAAAAAAATTCTGTACATGAAAGTGTATTCCTTGAGATCTGGTTTTAAAATTGTAGAACCAACCCCCCAAAGTAAGTACTACAGGTTTGACAATCTTCTTGTCCAACTGCCCTTTTTTTGACTTCATATATTTAAGTAAAACCTAAGTTAAAATATTAACAAAGGACAGTCATATATCTAAGTGATACAAGTGTTGAAAAAAAATCTACATGAACTAGAGAACTCTTTCCAGATGACAGAAACTCCCCTGAAAGATAAAAAATCAGGATGGAGACCATGACATAGAATAAAGATGAAAAAAAACAAGGAAAAATTGTTTTACCCATTCAAGCTACAAAAAAAACTGTATCACAAAGATCCAATCTTCAAAATCACAAACTTTTAGTTTTTGGAGGATAAAGGCCGTTTTTTATTGTTTCAGGTATTAAAACCAGAATGAGGTAGACCGCTATAAGATGTGTCTACACTTTTAACGCAGCTTTTCTGAATAGCATTGCTGGGACTAGAAAATAAAATGACAGTTCAACTGAGGAATATATTGTAGCTTAACAAGCTCTGCATTAGAAACTCTTGTCAGTTTTTCAGTACCTTGCTCTCCTCGTGTAACTGAAATATGAAATAACCAAATGATACAAGGGGCCTCCAGAGGTCACGTGATCCAACCCTCTACAATATCAAGGCCTTCTCAGATCAGGTTGCAAGTAAGTTACACACCTGATATGTGAGTTATGCACAAGTAATTTTAATTACCACACCAAGGATGGGCTGACCAGGGCTGCATCTACATTCACTGGCATCAGCAGGCAGCAAAGACAAAACCTTGGCTGCAGAAAAAGTACTTGCCCTCCCTGCAGTGCGAGCTAAATGAGCCAGTGCAAATACCATAAAATTACAGTTAAACCAATAAATTTCTCTGGAAAATAAATGCAGTTATACTCCGGTGTACCTTTTGAATTTCTTGCTCTCTTTCTGCACGTCTGGTCTCTATATGCTTGATTTTCTTTTCCAGGCACAAGAAATGTTTCATTTCAGGACTCTGGTTCTCCTTAGCCTCTCTCAGTTCTTCCAACAATTTTGTCACCTACAGTTAAAGAGAATTAATGAAAATTGTTATCATCGTGTTACGCACTGTATAAAACAGATTCCTTTCAAAATGTATTTGCATTGTTTAATCATTCCAATCAAAATCAGCAGAACAGAAGACATAAAACAGAAATCTCCTTTATTCAAAAGCTTTTACAGGGGTTCAGAGATTAAGATTTGTCACTTCTTATAAGTAGCTGAGAATATGAAAGTCTAGTCCTCTTTGATAAATCCAATCGTGTTCATAATGTTATGAAGTAATTGTATTCAGTCAATTTTCATACTTCATACAAAAAAAGAAAAAAGAGAATATTATAACTAGATCTTCTTACACCCTGGATAAGGACCAAATATAAAATGTACCAGTGTATTTCTAAAGACTAAATTGAGGAAAGACATGCTACTAACAGACACGATTACAGGCCTCTTTCGGTCTAATAATTACCAGGTCAAATCAACCCAACCAATGACCTAAAACTGATTTCCTCATCCTCCAGAAAATAAGATAAGTTTTCTTTTAAAGCCCTACTGGTTTATTCTCATTCTTTGCCTATTTTAAGTAACTTGATATTCCTTCATTTAACATCCTAGGTATTTTTTGGTTACTCTTAATGTGTATAAGTAAACTCAAGTGAAAACACTGAAGTCTTTATCCTTAATGATAGCCCTTAGCTCCCCTTAACCATTATATTTGCGAGCTTCTAACCCTCTTCAAGCACTCAGCCATCCTTGGCTCTCTGCTGCTGAGTTCAAGTAGCTGGAAGCATTATGTCTTCATAAGATGTTGTCACTCTCACTGAGAAGTGACTCTAAGCTGGATTCTATTATTTCCCTTTTTAAGGTAGCCTTCTAAAATAACATGGACTGTGTTAGTGCATTTTTGCCTGTCCATTATTCCAGCAGCTTTGAACCTGTGGGCCAAGTTCAGCCACATTTGGGAGCAGAAGTCTTTGTTTCATAAGGTCCATAAAAGTTGAGTGTCTGCTGCTTGACTGCTAAGTTGCCCCGCTGGAAGGAAGGGCTGATGCGTGATCTCACATATATAATTAAATATAATTTAAAAATTCCGCTCGAAAGATGTCATGAGGTGAAAAAGCCCCAGGAAAAATGGGCTCCGTGTGTTTTGCCAACAACAGAACCTTGTCAAATACAGCGCTGTGATACGTGCAAGCTGTTATGGAAGAGAAGTACACAGTTAATGGAAAACATCCGTAAACAGCATTTCTGAAATTAGTATTCAAATAACAATCTTCCAGGAAGCCTCAGGAAAAAATCTGCCTTTTTCGAGGAACCATCATTTTAGACAGAGGACTTCATCCTGTTACCAATTATGGTGCTATTCCCTATCATTACTAATTCAATTTGCAGGTTTTGTTGTCTTCTTTTTTCAGCTCATTTAAACATTTAATGCTTAAAATTTATTTTATAAGCAGTACAGCAATCACACTGGAGCGCAAAAGCAAGGCTTTATGTAGACATTTCTCTGTACAGTCATGCAAAGATTTCTGTAACAAAGACACTCCTTTACATTTCCTTAAATGCCAGCACTTTGAATTTGGCCTGTAAAATGGGGGTCAGATTGGATGACCATGCTCTTAAACCATCACTGTCATTAATAATCTGTAAAGCAGTCATAGAGGAACAAATATTTGTTTCACTGCACTCTTGCCCTGTTTTCCCAGGAAGAATTATTATTTATCCTGAGACCACTGGAATGAAACAAGCTTTATATGGAAGGGTAACATCTATCATTAGATTCTTAATATGAACCCAAAGTCTCAGCCTTTATTCTGCAAATACAGAACTTATTTAATACAACACCTTAAAACCCCTCACTTTTACATAAATATGTTACAGCAGAGGTGGAATTTTGCATGGGTAAGATAAATACTGAGTGGCGTGAGATTAAGATCAATTGCTTTTAGTAGCCCTTGCAGATTAGATTATTATCAAAATTAAGTTACACTTACTAATGTTCTTACATCAAAGAGATGGTGAATTAAGTATAGGCACAAAGCTCAGACAGGCTACATCCTCCTCCTGAACAAGAGGTGGTAACAAAAAGACTGGCAATACTTCAAGAATAACAAAAGCATATATTAAAAAAAATTTGAGCTAAAAGATAGACAGCAATTTCACACAACATTACCCCAAAAGCAAAAATAAGAACAAATGTAATTTTTAGATTATATGCTATTAGTAGAAATGGAAGATCAGAAAAAAACTATATAGCTTTCTCAAAACCCAGTGAATTTCAGAACTATTACAACTAAGTTTCCCTTCCTAAGAGACCTTAACTTTCATAGATAGTGGAGGAGAAAACCAAGAATATAAGTGCCTAAGTGAGTTTTATGTCAATGAAGGAATTGAAAAAGGAAAGCTTAATCTGAGCACAGAACCTGAAAACAGTAATAAAAATTTCTCTCAATAAGGAAAAAGTCCTGTGGTCTATTTACTACCCATCATAACTCTCAAGGTAGAGGCTATGAATGCTTGGATTAACCTGCTGATCAACTTTCATAGAGATATCAGACATTTCTAACAAATTAAGGATCATAACATAAAAAAAAAAATTCAAAAAAGGTCAAGGTTCCACTTCTGTTCTATGTTGTTCTCTCACATTAAAATAACATATTGCATTCTCAGGTATAACTGCTATAGAAGAAACTGACAAAGATAGCATTTGTAAGACTTATTTTACTTTATATTATTTGAGGCTTTACAAGGATGAAAGTGAAAACTCTTACTAGAGTAAGGTACCCTCAAACCAAATTTAAATATACCTCTTTTTGTAGGAGTTGTTCTCGTATCTGTGAAACCAAAAGAGCTTCCTGATGCCTCTGTTGTTCACTGATTTGTTCTTGAAGATGGTTTATTAATACCTGCACAGAAAAGATTAAAAATAGTTGGTCATTAACATAAATACTTATGAAAACATTTGAAAACCTATGCAGGAAAAGTACAGAAAAAATATAATCAGTATTGTAGTACTGCAGGTGTAGGTGACGTGTGTATTAACAATACAGCCTCTAACAGGTGTGTGTGCTAGTTAGTCCTCTGCATGGACTGTTAAATAGCACACAGGTACATATACAGTATATGAAAACAAGTCTCAGTCTTCGAGTAACTTTCCTCAGTTAAAAAAGCTCTTAAAAAAATCTAAATGACGCTACTCCTTCTACCTTCATATTGTGTATAAAATTAAGCCCAGAAAAGCTGTGGAATCTCCCTCCTTGGGGATACTCAAAAACCACCTGGCCATGGTTCTGAGCAACTGCCTCTGGATGACCCTCCTGAGCAGGGGGGTTGGACAAGATGAACTTCAGGGGGTTCCTTCCAACCTCAGCCATTCTGTGATTCTGTGAATACAGTGGCACAGGCTGATTTTTAAAACAGTAGGTCCTACTTCAAAGAAAGATAAAGTTTATAGTATAGAGAAAGAAATAACTTTAGGATATATCTATACGTAATCAATGTATCTATTGTATCTCACCTCTTGTGCTGAAATTCTGTTGCTTAGTTCAGCTACTTTAGAAGTAGAGTGCTCCTTTGCATGCTGGCAAACAATCTTCTCCACTTCCCTCTGATGGGAAGCTTTCAGAGATGCAATGTATTCTGCTGTGTCCTCCTGTATTCTGAACAGAGCAAGGCGAAAATAATACGTAATATGTAATAAAACAAGTATGTGCTTATGAAGAACAGATACTTCTTCAAAAATGCAGTAAAGTTTCTCATTTTGATAGAAAATATCAAAAATGTTGAAGGCAGCAGGTCTTTGATATTTCATAACAAAACCTTGCAAGATACCAGGACCATTTCTTCATTACTTGCTCTGGAGGGACAACAGAGTGGGAAGCTAAAAGTGTTGCATTTGTGCCTCATTTAACTAGAGGCAGATAGAATACAGAAAATTCAGCCAATTCCCTTTTTTTGGCTGCTTTTGTAAAACAGAGAAAACAAGTACTCTTAAATCATAATGCCACTTTCTCTTTTAGGTATCTATTTTAGAAAAGAATGTTTTGCAATATAAATATGCCAATTTACTTCTACTTTGACTATGAACGGATCTAAGAGAGACCAGGTGAAGTATAAATATAAGGTATCTACAGTTGGCCAGGTAAATCCTGCTGAATCCTGAAATATCCAAGTAAATCCTGAAATATCCCAAATTGAAGGCAAGTATGGGTACCAAATATTAATGCTATACAACAAAAAGCATTTAAGCACCGCCAACTTATGGGCTGCATAAGTTTCATCCTTCCTGGATAGATGAAGCCCATCCGATCTGAACAGACAAGGTATCATGGAATTTGCCCCATGGTCAAAAAAGCCAAATTCTGCCAGTGGCACCAAACCTTTACCCACCTATTGATAAGACGGGCTTTCCTACTCCTCTCCTCATTCATTCCTGCTACTGCAGGAACTGAGGTGAACACCACCTGTGCTCCTGTCCCATTAACTAACTGACCCAGTGCCTTGAAGTCCTTTTTAATCGCCCTGGTACTTCTTCCATTAATGTCCTTGCTACCAGCCTGAACTACCAACAGCGGCTAATAATCTGAGGGCTGAATAAGCTCAGGGAGTCTCCTACTAATACGTCTCACCCAGGCCCCGAGAAGGCAGCAGATCTCCCTGTGGGATGGATCCAGTCAACATATAGGGCCCTCGGTTTCCCTCAAAAGGGAGTCACTGACTACAACTACCCTTCTGTTTTCTTTATAGCTGTGGTTGTAATCCGTCTGGTAGACAGGGTGTAACTGGGAGACCCTCCAGACAGCTCTTCCTCTGGACTGTCCTCTACCTGACTCTTTGGGTCCAAGGCCTCATACCTGTTCTTTAAGGGCACCCAGGGAGGTGATAGGGCAAAAAGAAAAAAAAAAAAAAGAAAGGAAAAAAAAAAAAGGCAAAAAAAAGGCAAAAAGAAAAAAAAAAAAGCTGAGCTGAAGGTTGGCTGTGTCCTTCCTGCTTGTCCTGCCTGCGTGAACTGCCACTTCCCTATCTGCCTACTGCCATGCTACGTCCCTGTTTGCCCGCTCCTGTTTGCACTCAGGGTCACTGGTGCTCCCAGCAGCCTTTTAAATCCCTTGTGGACAAGCTGGGCTCCACCCCTAGTCAACTCATTCGCCTCCCAGGGGAGCTCCAGCACATGATTTACATGATTTACATTGAGATATTTTTACTTAAAAGCATAACAAATTGTAGCATGAATAAAAGCATTAAGATAGGTTTGCCTGTAGAGAGAACTGTGACAGGGCACTGCTTAAAACAAAACCCAAACCAAAATACCAAAAACCCCTCTGAAACCCTCTCAAAACAAACAGTACTAATGAAAGTATAAGCTAGCTTCACACATGGCTGACATGTTAATATGCCACTTCAATTCTGCATCAGCCAACACTTCAACAAGGTTTTTGAAGGAACATGTTGAGCATTTACCTTCGTATGTTATTTTCAGAATAAGCCAGTGCTGCTTGAGACTTTACCCTCTGCTGGCTCATTTCCAGAGACAATCTCTCTAGCTCCTCTTTCAGCTGCGCATTTTCTTTCAGAACTTCTGAGAGATGAGAATCAGAAAAGGTATGTGCTTGGTATATTTTGTCATCATTGAAAATGCTTAGAAAGGGTTCACTGTAGTGGGAATTCCTTTTATCTGTTGCTGAGGTATTCTTTTTCACGACCTCTGTAGAGTTTTCCTTATTATTGGTTATATTTCTCAAATTATTGTCAGACAACATCACCATCCTTTCTTTTTGAAGTTTCTCGACAGTTTTTGTAAGGTCTTGTATTTCTTTATTTTTGGTGACCAGTTCCTCATTTAGTTTTAACAATCTGTCTTTTGCGTTACCTTGTTTCATTTTAGAGTCTGTGTGCTCTAAATCTTTATTATCATTTTTACTTCTGAGTTTTAATTGGGAATTTTGACTTTTAAGATTTTCAATTTCTGTCTGGAGGTTTCTAACAGTGATTTGATGGGTCTTCTTTAGATTCCGAAGCTCCTGCTCAAGTTCTGTAGAACCAGCTTTATCACCATTCAGTTTTGGTGTTTCACTCATAAATTCATGGGCAAGTAGTTGCTCAAGCTCTGCAAGTCTTTGCTCATACTGTATCTAGGAGAGGAGTAGGAAGAAGGGAAGAAAAAGCAGTTTCATAAGTGTACTTTTATTATTAGCTCTTCCTATTATTCTCTGAACTTACTGCACATCTGAAGCAAGATTTCAAAACAGAATACACATCAATATTACTAACAACACTACTCAATCAGTTCAGAAATTCGTGAGTGAAAAAAGTCTATGGTAAAACAGAATTACTCAAAACATTTACTACAAAGTAATCTTATCACAATGGATGCAGTAACTATGGGACAAAAACTGCATTGACAAGAAACTATTTCATTTTTAAATAATTGACTTCTCTTCAGATGTTTCCAACACAGAAAGGCAAAGTAACATCTTATTTAAGTATAGCAAGAAGTAGTTAATTTTGTCATTATGTATTTGCCATGTGTCAGTTTGCAAACATTCCTGTCATATGCTCAAAATTGTACATTTTTCAAAACATCTTAAATTTTAACAGAACAGATCTTCATTTTTATTTATTTGTAAGTATGAATATAGAAGTATGAATTCAGAGAGACACAGAATCTTTCTTCCTTATGAGCTTAAGAAAACCTGACCCTTCTTAATTGCCTGGATGGCCTCTGAGGAAAGCATGATGAGTGATTCACATGGAGAAAATGTGCAACAACTGGCCAGTGCTTTCCTTTCCTGCTCATTAAGAATCTGTGCAGTTCACCTTTTCCTTGAAGTAAAACGTCAGACTTCCATGCTTCCTAACACAAGTCTTTAGGTTCACGATCATGTAATTTTTTTGACGGAATGTTTAGTGTTCCTGGATGTTCCCTGTAGAAATGCTCTGTCAGCAGACCTTTGAAACCACAGCCTTTGGTACAGCAAGGAATTAGGTAAGCAGCTACTCTGACCCACAGGGTGAAAACTACTTGTCTTAATTGTAAGAATTAAATTATTATGCCTCAAGAACCTGTCCTCTCATTCTCAGTACTACCCTAATGATTTCAATGCTATTTTTATCTTAGATGCTGAAGGTACTGAAATTCTGGTTATAAATTCTTTGAGTATTTTTGTTTTCCCTTGAATGTCTCTGCCTTCAGTTTTAAACACTGCACTTGCAAAGTGGACAATTCTACAAGGTTCCAACTTTTACCTTTATTTTTTGAAACTGTTGTTCCATGGCACGGAGACTTTTCTTAGCTTCATCATCTTTACCTTCAAGTTCTGTTTCTAATTTCTTTATTCTTCTCTCCAAAAATTCAACTGTGTTTGTTTTAGCTGAAAGATCATTCGTTTTCTCAGCAGCAGCAGCAGCATAAATCAAAGCAGGCAAAGAATTTGGATACCTTCTTTTTAGAATTCCTTCCATTTCTCTGATCTATCAATTAGAAAATTAAGTCAGAAGTCAGATAAAGTTCTGAAGAAAAGTGAACAGAAGTAAGTGACAGAACTTTAACAAATTTCATCCACGTTGGCTGAGTGAAGAAAGAAACTTAGAGATTAATATATTGAGAATTATTTTACATTTATGCTATTGTTTACAGAAAAGTAAGACTCATCATCTCTTACTGATTGACTTAGCATAATCTTAAAATATTGCTCTGGTCTTCAGATTGCCTAATGTCAGAAGTACTAAGAAAGTAATGATCTTTAAGTTGAATATGGCACTTAATGCTGTGAGTATGTTTGCTTTTTTTCTGGATTTTCATTCACATTGTACTTTTCCAACTGTTACAGAGATACTTCACAGCAGTATTGAAAATATTCCCTGAATAACAGATTATATGTGTCTTTTATTTTGGAGTCTGCAATAAATTAAGACTAACACCTTGCATACAAGATTAATAACACACCCCTCTCTCATATATGGATGAGATATTCTTTGCATTAAAATTCTGCAGAGGCTCTTTCCCATGAGTCCCACAGCCCTCTATGATGCAGCTGCCATCTCTTAAAACTCAGGAAGGCCCACTTCCACCTGACACTTCCTCTGTAGAAACATGGATTTTAAGGTCTCCGCTCCCCTAGTTCTCATGAATCTTGTAGGACTCCAATCCTACTCTTGAATCAACTTGTTTGAAATTGATCATAGTGTTATGGGATTACTGAACATGGACAGAAGGAGTCTTAGAAGATAAATAGCAAGCTTTGGCTTTTGCCCTCTTGCCCCTTTCCAAGAAATTCTAAATAGTATTTTAAAGGATTTTAAAAGGGATATCAGCTTGTTAGAAGATAGTAGCAAGAAGACAGTCTTTCTAAGTAAATAATTGCAGCTTTTTGTATTTATGAGTGTTTAACAACACAAGTTACTTTAACATAGGACTTCACGCAATGTTTTATCCTATGAAAGCACTGGTGTTTTAAGAGACCTTATCTAAAATAAAGGTTAAATGAAACACAGTTATATTATTGCATACCTGTCGCTCAAGATCCTGAATTCTTTTAGCATCTGCTGCTCTGTCTCGCAAACGTTTTTTCTGTTGCACACACTGATCTCCTGCTTCAGCTCTCAGCTTCTCAACCTACTCAGTTTATGAGAAGGTAAATTGCAATGCATGTTCAGAGACACTGTCCTATAGTACAAAAGCATTTCAAACACGCAATATAACGGAAGTATTCTGCCACTTAAAAACTGGTAACAGTAATTTCTGCACTAACTCATTCTTCAGGTTCTTAACCTAAGTGACAGCTTCTTTCTCCAACAAACCTGAAACTAGCTATGGAAATCTAGAAGAGAACTTCAGCTCTGGGATATTCTTGTCTTCATACTAGTAGAACTGTTTCTTTCTCTCATATTTCCAGTATGCTGGCTTGGTTAATAAGCTATAATATAAAGTACTACAGTCCATTCCATGAATTCAGGGTGAGCTTAGGAGATAGTTCATGATTTCCAAGGCTATGCTCTGTGAAGAGATATAGAAGCAACCAAAAGGCAACATTATACCGTGCCTAAATAAATGCTGACTCCCAGAATCAGGGAAAGGAACTGTAATACTAATGTTCCTGCACTTCCATGGACTCTGGCCATGAAGTCTCAAAGCTATAATCTAAAACTGCATTTCCTACCCTTATCAGTCACTATGATCTCTGTACGCAGATAATACACCCTGAATATCTGAAGTATTCATATCTTGATTTCTCTCCCACATTGGCAATATTAGCGTAAGTAATGCTTTTGTGCCAGCATAGTTTGACTCATTTGATTGTTTCTGTGAAGTCAAAGCTCTCCATTGCTTTTAGGCACTGGTCCATCCTGGAGTGAATGCAAATAAAAATATTTTCTTTCACAGCAATGGTATCTTGATCAAAGTTTGATACAGTGGTGTTTAAGGGATCTTCTTTCCTGGTTGCTCCTTCAGAAGCACCTCCTTTCATCTGTGATCTCTTAATAAAACACTATGAAAAATTTCCAAGATCAGTTATATATTTTATCACTGGTAAAATTCTTCATTTCTGTGAGTCCTAAGTCCAATGTACTGACAGCTCAGCAATTCAAATCTCAGCAGTATTCAAGGTTCATGTATTAGTTTTGTTTATATTTTGAGTGTTTTGGCTTTTTCCTTCCTACTATAGTAACCAGAGATTTTTTCTAAAAAGGAATTCAGAACTGGTACTTGATAGAAAAAAAGTAAGTGTTGCCTATGCTACCATGGAGCAAAAAGGTGAAAAAGATAATGTCCCTAGTTACTGATGTAATAATATATTTCTTTTCCTTAGGTCAAAAAATCTGCAGGTTTTAGGGAAGCACATTACTTTTGTTTCCAGAAGCATCATCAAGATGTCCAATAAAACAAAACTAGTACATGAAAAGAAAGGGATTATTATGAAGGACAGAATTACATTATACTTGTCACTAGAAAAAGAAACAATTTCAAGTTCCAATTTCTTAGATAAAGCCAAATATTATCACCTCTAGTCTTAGTTTCTCAATTTCTTGTCTTGCATCTTTAAGACGGGCTGCATCTTTATCCAGAAGATCTTGATTTTCCGCATACCACTGAAGTCTTCTTTTTAAATGAGTAATTTCCTGTTTGTATGATTCTTCCATAACTTTAAATTCGTAAGATTTATCACCTACAAGAATAAAATATCCTCAGAATGGTTTTATTAAAAATTATGTATCAAAGGTGTAATTACTCAACACCATCCTCCTCAGCACATTTCACACATTTACTATTTTAACAATGCCGTTACTGCAGGAAAATTTTTGAACCAGATCCGAATTAGGATTTTAAAAGCAACTATATTTGAAAAAAACCCTTTTCTTCTCTCATACATAGTAGTACTCAATGGCTTGCAGTTCACCATGGAAATTATTTAAAACAGAATCTCAGGGATATTCTTGATCAGATTCCCGTCAACAAATTTTCAGCCACAAGATGAATGACAACATAGAATATATGCTTAGATGTGTATTGATCATACTCCTCCCATTTATCAGATCATACTTTGAGAAGAGACACAGAGGTAAATATCTGCTCTTAGCATTAGTGATGCCTGATACTGGAAATGAGGGAGTCCAGTTTCTGGCCCTCTCTCATTATTGAAATAATGGAAAAAGCTCTGATAAAAACCCTGAAAAAAGTCCCAAGACATAAACTACAGGTAAAAAAATGAGCAAGATCTAAACAGGAAACTAAGATGCAACATAGTAAACATTTTCTTATCAACAGAGCTGTCACATAACTGGAATCTTCTGTTTTACATGTCCAATGAAAGATGGGCAAAAAATCAACACGCAACAACAACGAGTTTGGTTTCATACAGGAAAACACTTTCTAATAGAATTCCAAAAGTATTGTAACATGTCCTTTACTGTATGCTTTTATTAGAAGTTTAGACAATATTTGGAAATGGTCTAGATGCACTTCACTAAGTAATATTTTAATAAAAGCCAAGTTTTTGTTATATATGCAAAGCAGATAAAATTATTTAGCAAAATCAAGGTGCTTTACTTGATGCAGATGTAATCTGGATTTTTGCTAAATCTCTCTCCTTCTTTGCTTGTACCAAGTCTACCTCGAGAGCTTGCTTATCTTGCTTGAGATGTCTTATCTCTTCTTGTAATTTAGCTTCTTCCTTCTGGATTTTAGAGAAAACAGTAAAACAAGAAAAACTAAACACATAATGTCACACAAAAAAACCCTGAACATGTCTTTTCATCATAAATGATTAAATCACAAAAGTCATGTCAGACCACAGCAACCATAAGGTCTTCTAATTTTGGTATTATTCTCAGCCTTGCTACAGCAGAGCATGGGGAAAACTTAAGCTAAGCATTAAAAAAAACCCAAACATTTTTTAAGTCTTACATAACTGTCATAGAAGTAGAAAACCTCTGCCTTTTGAGAGGGTCAATACAAAAAATGGTTTAACTTATTTCTGAGACTTAAGGCTATAGGTTAAATGGACAGATGTATTGTCCAACAGTTCACCTCATTACATTCTATTTCTTGCCATTTTCTGCACACACTGTCTCTTCTGTTTGTCTACCCATGATCACTAGCAAACTTCAAGACAAAAAAGGATGAAAGGTAGCAGTGCCAGTGCCACCTCTGGAGATGGAGCCCCTTGGTCTGAGGGATCCACAGGTAGAGCAACCAGCAACTGGGGGGCTCAGATTTTGGGGCCAGCCAGTAAACAGATTGATGTCTAGGGCCAGAATGTGCATGTTTGTGTGTTACTGTTAGTGAACTCCTATCCTGATCTGCTGAACAGTATCAGGCCAAATGTGCTCCTTGTGTTTCCAACAGTATTATTTGTATTTCTGTGTATACTCTGTTATCTGTGTGCCTGACCATGTTAGTGTTGTCTGTGTGTCTCTCTCCATCTTTGGATCTTCTGTTCAGTCTCATTACAGGCTGGACCTAAGGAACAGGGAAGTGTAACAGCATCACCTCTAAGGTCACAACAAACAACAACAAAAAATGGAAGAGGTAGATTTTAATTTTCTGGTCTAACTATCAGAGGCAGTGTGTACCAGAACAGTCCCCCTGCCTGCAGTAAGCAGAGCAACAGAAATTCCAGATGACCTTTAATTTTAGCATGAAGCTTATTTAACACACTCCCTTCAAAATCAGAAGCATCTGTAGGTCTACAAAAGAAGTTACATGAGGGAATAACAAAAAATTCTTTTTACTCGAATGCTCTTTTCTAGAACTTACTTGGTACACAGCAAGGATAACCAATCTTCTGGCTTGGTCTTATGCAGGAAAGATACAGAGATGTATATCACTAGTTTCTGCTAGCCCTCACAAGGCCTTTCAGAATTGCCAGTAAACATGGCAACACTGCACTTCTTTCAGTGAATCTGTGTCTTAAAGGATTACTTCTGAAAGTTCATTTGATATTTGTGACATGTGGAAAATAATTAATGCTGTAGAACAGTAGCATGCTCCACTACTTTATTTACATTATTAGTCTACAGTATGGATGGTAATGCAGGTTTTCTTAAGAACACATGAAAATAAGGCTTGGTATATAACTACCTGTGCTGCTCGAAGCTCTGAAATCAATTCTGTGAAACTCTGATTTCTGGCTGGATCAGAATCCTGCACAATTCGTGACTGGTTATTAGTCTTCTCTACTTTTTCTCTAAACAGCAACAGCAAAAACAGTTATGCACTCAGCATACTAAGAGTGGCATACTGAAAAATAAACACCCCCCCCCCAAGAGGTACCACAAAGTCAGTCCATGCAGGTTCAATAGAAAGAAAGAAGCAAATATGCACAACAAACATTTTTATACAAAAAAATTCACCTGTGAGGTGAAATCATCTCACCTCACACAAACTTGTTTGTTGGGACAACACAAGGGAGGGAAATAAAAATCTACTCTGCATCAGTGGAACCCACATGTGGGCCTCTCCAGAGCAAAGATTCGTAGATTAGGAGTACACATGAGGGCTAGATCATTTTTCCTCGTTTTCCTCACGGGATGAAAATCTTACAGGAACTACAGTGCACTGAATTGAATGGCTCCTCCACTACCAGGATTGCTTGTGTCTCCCACTGCTATCTACTACTCTGTATCTTACAGCAGTATCAAAACATTTTGACACATCAGCAGAGTCATAACACCAGAACAAATGTAGTGTGTGTATCACACATTCTGATATGAATAAGAACATTGAAATATTCCCCAAGTGGGAGACTCTAGTCTTCCCACAGGTTTGCAACATCATCAAGAAAACTAAGAATTAAGTGCCCATAATCAACATAAATCATTTCTCAAAAGAAGAAACAAACCCACAAACCCAGGAAAAACTTGCAAATATGCACCAGACAGACTCTGCAATGGTTCTTCACATATAAAATAATACACAGCTGAAAACTCCAGAGATTTAAGGTCAGATGTGTAAATAAGCCTACCTTAGGTCTCTTAATTCAGACATTAAACACTGATTCTCCTTAAACATTTGTTCCTCATTTTTTTTGTTTTGGATTTGTAGATCTTTCATTTGTTTGTATAGCCTCTCATTTTCCTAAGTTGAGACAAAGTTAAAGAATGGTGATAAATTACTGTTTTCTCCAGTTCTAAAATAATTGTCTATGACTTGCATAGTTTGCAAGTGGAAGCAAACACTAAATATTTCATTACTAAGCTTCTGAAATGGGTATCTACTTTAATTATCTACAATTCTGTCCAAACATCTGCTCACTCTGGAGGATCTAATCCAGTTCCTCTCCAAAGCTATCCCAACTGTATTCTGAAAGCATGTTCACGAGTGGGTGCTGATGGATCAGAGCTCAGCCTGCCCATGCTCCAATCCTGTGGGCACAAACCATCACCAATCTGGAACGCTCACAGCCATACTGGTAAGACTTTGTGTCTATACCAAGAAACTCTGTTGAGCACCAGCTGGAAGGTGGTTAAATTACCTACTGGATTTGCAAGCATTCAAAAGGATTAAGTGTGCATTGTCTATTCTACACTTGACCAAGTAATAAAATTCAGACACACTAATAAGGTTACCTTAAAATCAGCTGCTGAGATTTTGAGAAAAACATCTTAAAAAGAGAACTCTATAGATTTTTAATATTGCTTAAAAGTACTACTTTTCCTCTACATTCGGGAAAAGAGTTTGTGCCTATTTATTTGCCATAAAGTATTTTGCCAGTTCTCAACTGACAAGTCAGTGATTTTTACAATGGATACACGGGACTGTAGAAAAACTCAGCCCAAACTAGACACATGTGAAATACTTTTTAAATATGCAGTATGTTTGCCCATCACACCCAAATTTCATCCACTTTTTAGACAGCAAGATAACTGTTTTCATGTAAAAGTAATAACCATTAAACAACTTTGTTTCTGACACCGGCTAGAACACAGCTCAACATGCGGGGTGGTATACCTGCTGATAACCTTGAATAATGAGCTCTTGATCTTCAATTTCTTTTTGTATTTGTGTCAGTTTTTCTTGAGTTACAGGAATTGCTGCTGTATGGTGGGTCCATCTCTTTTCTTGAGCCATCTCTTCCATACTTCTTAACTTTCAGGAAGAAAATGACACACAAGCAATAAGAAATTTTTGTTAGTGATATGGAATTCTCTACAAGACTACACTTTTATAATATTATTAGTTCAATCTCTTCATTAAGGTATGACAGCAGACCCATGAGCCACTCTTATTACTGGAGGTTCACAGAAGCATTACGAAACAGAAAACACTTGGGAAAAGTTAAAGTTTTACACTACCTCTTTTGTTCTCTTGTATCTAGGCAGGAGGGTATAGTGGAATAACTCTGGCAATATTTCATACAGACAAAAGGCAACACTGAAAAATGCATCAAAACCTAAAAACAGTATCTCAAAATATAGTACTTTTCTATAACAAGTGGTATCTGGTAATCTCTGTGAGACTGAACTAAATCTTTGCAAAAACACTTGCTGTAGAACTCTCAAAATGGCAAAGTAAGGGAACCCAGGATAACCTAGTTTATCTCTGAAGAAAAAAAATAAGCAATAAATATAACTGCAGGTATGCATTTATAAAGTAGCAGTATCTGTACATCTGGTTTTTTCTGCTCAGGAAAAACTCATGTAAAGTAACAATAATTTCATTTCAAGAAGCTATGTTCCTCCTCTTCTATAGGGACAGGATACAAGCTGATAAAGTACCTTACTCTGAAGAACATAATTTTCCTGACCCAGATGAGAAAGTTCTTTTTCATGCTGTGTTTTCAATTCTATTATCTTTGTCTCCATTTCTTTCTCTTTTTGTGAAACCTTGCTGGACAGTTGTTGAATCAAATCCCGAGCTGCGTTCAGGTCCTCCTCTGCAGTTTGTACTCGTTTCAACAAATATAGTTCTCTATCACAACCTCTGATAGGAGAAAATGATAACTCCTAGTGAAGAGAATTCAGGGAAATGTTACACTAAAGCTGATTGTTTACCAGAACTCTGCTCATCAATTTCATTTAACTAGTTTGTCTGGCTCTCAGCAACCACATAAAGCACTAGGAAAAAAACCCAACAAACAACTCAAACTCCCCAACATTCTAATAGCAAAACATCCTGCATTTACTTTACTGAGCTACTTTCTCATTTCCAGATTATACATGAGGAAAACAAACCAAAAAACCAACAAGAAAAATACCTCGCATATGACAGCCACTACATTGCTACCAGAATTATTCTATTATGCATCTCACTTTTTGAAAATCACTAATGCTTTAGGTATTCAATGAATAGTTTTTTTACACAGTTGATAAGGGAGAATGAAAATCTACCATGGTGCTGCAAATTCAGTCATCTTAGAGAAGCCAGAAGACATTATTAAATATTTAATGCAATGCAAATAGGAAAAAAACCCTAAACAGTAGTACTGTTTGACACTCAGAGTATTTAAGTAGAAGTTTTATTTAACCGTATTTTACCTCAAAATAGTAATTTTTAGAATTTAATAAGCAACTTTAATTATAAAGAACCACCCAAGCAACAGAATTATGCAAGCAATTGAATAGCAGTATGATTACACTTGCATATTTTTAAAGAAAAAACTAGTGTTAGGTAAATACTGAAATACTGAATTAAGTCAATCTTGTGATAATTGGTAAATGTCTTCACAAAATAGGCCTGCAAACCAACTTGTGCGTACTATATTTAGGAGAATCACTGGTTTTTACTTACATGCCTCTTAGAATCCACAGCCTGGTGTTCAAGACTATTAACAACTGATTGGCCAGACAAAACTCTGTTAATACTTCTCTCCAAAGTTGGTTCATTCACTGCAGATCTTATTATCCTAGTAGCAAATAAGGCTTCTTCATTTAGGCAGAAAGTAAAATAGAATAAAATTAAATACAGAATTTAATGCCCTTTAAGAAAAAATCTATTCATGTGATCCACCCTATATACCTAAAGTATATAAATTATTATAATTCTACAACCTGAATTTTGAACTAAATATAAGAACTTGAGAGCAATGAGATACTATGGAAAAACTGGAGGTTTTTGCTTTTTTTTTTTAAGTAAGGAACTGGTGACAAGATAAAATAAAAACAAACCAACAACTGAAAAAAGTATCTGGATAATAAATACTTCATGAAACAAAGTTAATTTCTCTGCTTGAGAAGCGGCCAATTCTCTAAGTATGCATAAACACAACGTATTTCAAGCTACAGTGAAGATAAAGCATAGCAATTTTCAAAACGGACTTCGGAGTGCAGACGGCATACAAAGAAATGCAACATTTATTTTCTGCATCAAATAGCAACTTGAACGGAGCTAAAAATCAGGAAAGTTCACCTAGAGTAACTAACATAAATGAAATATTTACTTCTCAGTTCTCTGAAATACAGATAGCAACTACAATTACCATTTCATTTCTGCCTATTAATTTAAGCACAGCGCTCCTGCTTAGGAATGCTATACCTGAAAAGAAAAATAGACAATGATCCTGTTTCAAATTTAATACCTTTTACATGTCTCACACTATTTCCTCCCAAGGGTGCTCCCTTAGTGCTGATAATGAGGATTGTTTGATTCAGTGCCATTCTCTTGCTAGCTACAGAGGCCCCTGCAGAATGCAGCCAAGTGAGATTAACTTCTGAAATCACCTGAAATTGCTATGGTGAATGGTTATAGCTAGAGAGAGAAAAGCATGTTTGAATGAGGCTAGTGGCCTCGTTCTTTGATTCAATGATTTTCTTGGTACTCATCAGTCACTTCACCAACTTCACCAGCCTTCTCTTCCCCAGGGAATGAATGACACAACAATACACTGAGGACCTCAGTTTGACTGCTGCCACTGAGGCATCTCCCTAAGACAGGTACCATAATCCTAAACTGCTTTTCCCAACACTATTTTCAGGGTTTTTAAAATCACTGCATGCTCAAAATGCACTAAAACGTGGGTATCTGTAGAGTTACTTTCTCATGCCTCAGAAATAGCAAACATCGTCTGCAAAGATGCTAAGCTGAATCATCTCATGAAACTCTTCAGACTTCATCCCAAATAAAAAGGTTCGGACCTTTACTTGCAACTCAGTTTTTACAGGACTACATTGGTATTCTCCTTTCCATAGTGTTACAAGACACATGAACAGAAAATAGGACTTTTTTTTTAGTATTTTCTATGTACTCTAGGATAGCAATGATCAGAAGAAGCTGAGAACAGAAATTTGGCTTCAAACACAGAAGTTACTGTGTCAGCAAATCTCTGAATTTACTGTAATGAAAAATTGTAGGTATTCAATTTTAAACACTAGTTTTTTCTATTGTTTAGGTCCTAATGGTGAACAGTAGATAAGTCTCAAACTTAGTGGTGGTATATGTGAGTGGAAATGAAACAAGACTACAATGCAAAGATTTATTTGAAAGTCTCTCTCCCAGCAACTTCATACTAATAAAAAAATCATCAGTACTTACCTGCATTAGGATTTAGATTTCTTCTACAACATTGGGAATTTTTTTTGTGTGTGTGTTTTTGTTTTTTTTTTTTAAATGTGAAGCATGATCAGCAAAACTCTCTGGCTCTTAAAGCTCAAGACTTTTTACCATAGAATTACCTTTAGATTTTGCTCTATCTGCAGGACTTCTGGCTTTCATACAGGTCTTTCTGAAAGTTTCTTTTGGTGTTTTCTTCTCACTAACTGGAAAAGGCTGTCTTGAGAGTGAACTGGGTTTCCCATAGCCAGAACTTCTAACCAGCCCATGAGGACCATATGAAGGTTTCTTTTTATGTAAGGGTGCTGAAGTTCTGATATTCTTGTATGACATTGGTTTAGTTGATTCTGATCTTTCACTCTTCAAGGAACAAGACCGAAGAGCCTGTGATAGAACATATATGTTTAAAACAAGCCTAAGGTTCTACTGTAATCTCAAGCTAGCCTTCACTACTAAAAAAACCCATAGAACCATTTACCAAAATTAGACAGCTGTAAGACTCAGGCTGATGGGAAGCATTATTTTTGTAGCAGTATGTAAATCTGCAGAATTGTATTACTTCAGAAGCACATATAGGGAAAGTATTTTGTACTGAAGTTTATTTGTTCTGGGAAATTGTATTACATTACAGGATCTGTTGCTTAACAAAGCAGGTCGGTCCTGACTAAAGACACAGTGAACACAGAAACCTGGCGATGAAGAGAGAAACAGTGGCAGGCAGAGGAACCCTGTTGAACTTGATCATCACAAACAGAGCACACAGCTCTCAAGCCTGTTTGCCCTGGTGAGAAATCTACCAGGATAAATCAGCCAAACCTCTCTCCCTGCAATGCCTTGCAGACAATAAGAGGTGATTGTATGAAGAAGTGTGAAGCTAATTTAGGGGATGCAAGGAGAAAAGAATTTGTGGATGCAGGGAAAAGATTTGGGATTGTGTAAATCTTGTTACAAAATGTTTAAGAGGATTGTAAAATGTGCAAAACTTGCAGCAAGTTTAGGGAAAGAACAAAAAGTAGGTAAAGGAGTAAGTTTGGGAAATAGAGGGAAAAATCAGATAAAAAAAGATGGTGACATGATGGTGTTGGTCAGTATACTTTTCTGACTCAGTTCGACACTGATCACTGCAGTCTCTCCTATATTCTTATTGAACTCTGATTATGTATATACGCTCCCTATTCTGAGTCTATTCTGTGTTTATACATGCCCCTCCTTCACATGATCAAACTCAGTACTAGCTTGAGCTGGGAACATGGCATTGCAGCTGCCTTGCACATGTTAGGAAGAATTCCACTGGTCCCCAAGTCCACTGTATTTGGCTACCTCTAACAAGAGCAATGTCAATATAAGAGTTTCAAGAAAAAAGCAACAGTGTCTTAATTTCTAAACATCAGAGCATAATCAAATGACACAAAGTCTAAAAATCTATACATTTAAAAATTACTTTCATAAAACAAAAATCTGGTTGATAATACTTACTTGTTTAGTTTTGCTGCCTTGTGAAAGCAGAGAGTCTTGTACAACTTTTTTGCTTTGTATGTCAGGCTGTACTTCACTGGTCTGAATTTCTTTCTCAGTCACCCTCTGAAAGTTATCATCATTCACACTTGACTGTAGAAAGATGCCTTTTTCTCTGTTCAACTTTTCAATTAAGTTTGTCTCCCAAACTGTATCACTCTGGGGGTCTTCAAAGGGTGAGTGGCTGATGAGGTCATTTTCTGTGCTGCCTACCAATTTCACAGGACTGTAAGAAAAAGGAATAAAATCATATATAATCATATATAATAAGACTTTTGCCCTTTGCTTTTCTATTACTCTGGAAAAAGCAGGCCGTTTTTTTTTTTTTTTTTTTTAGATAACAGCTGTAAAGACTGCCTGAACTTCAAGGAGCTACTAGGCTTTTTT
>NW_020956460.1:141583-142893 GCF_003031625.1 Empidonax traillii
CCTACCAATTTCACAGGACTGTAAGAAAAAGGAATAAAATCATATATAATCATATATAATAAGACTTTTGCCCTTTGCTTTTCTATTACTCTGGAAAAAGCAGGCCGTTTTTTTTTTTTTTTTTTTTAGATAACAGCTGTAAAGACTGCCTGAACTTCAAGGAGCTACTAGGCTTTTTTTAAGAACAGTTTTGCAGATTTAGTCATACAGATTCGCTCCCACACTGTGGAACAAGAGCCATTTCCCAGCAGTGACTGTTTTTGTGGAGATACCAAACTTGGCTACAAGATGAACATCTGTAAGCATGCAATTAACACTAATAAACCAATAAATGGCAGTTTCTGCTGGGTGCAGCTCCATGACAAGCTCCCAAAACTTATTTGCTAAGTATAACCTGTAACAGATCCAAGGCTTAGACACAACAGTTGCAGCAAACAAGGAGGACGTATGGAGCATAGGTCAGTAAGAATCACAAAAGTAGGCAAAATAAGAGGATTTGATTTTAAGATTATGAAGGCTGGAGAGCTAGGATAGGATGTGGGCTGCAATACACGTATGGAGAAGGGTAAAGAGCAGAAGATTGGGAAAGTAAAGATCCTAGCTGGGAGAGTAAGGAACCCTCCTCCAAATGACTTGGCAAATATCGCGACTTATCACTCAGAGTAAGTTTGGGAATCACTGGTCTAAGCCTATTAACACTGTACCTTCATTTATTAACACTGTACATTCATTTCACAGTTCACTACAAATGCCATAATGACAGTGCAAGACATACTAAAATTTCAGTACTTCCCATTAGGAATAAGGACAGATAAGTTATTTAGTAAGCTGCTTTCCACAAACAGTGGGTTAAAGTTACTACAGTTCCTAAAATGCTTTTTGAAATAAATACCTTTCAGGTTCCACATCAAAACTTCTGATATTACATGAATGTCCTTTAATTGTTTTCATCAATTCTTCCACAGTAGGTAAATCTAATTAATGATAAATAAAAAAAAACTTAGAAAAAATACTTGTTAAAAGCTCAACACTTAGGTATGTTTTATAAATAGAGTAATAAAGTTATTACTAGCTCACTCATTCTACAGGCTTGCACAATACATGCCTTCCCTTCAGCTATTTACCTGAATCAACAGTTGACATGTTTTTTGAGTAGATGTCATTATTTTGTGAAATGCTTTGCCCTAAGCCTTCTGAGACTGCCACTGCAGAACTGTGCAATTTCTGCTCATCAGTGTCTCCCAAGGACTGATCAACGTGATGATATGCTTGCTGTAATGCTTCAATGTCACTGGCAGTTTGTCCATAGG
>NW_020956461.1:0-6015 GCF_003031625.1 Empidonax traillii
GTACTTCAGATTAGGGCTAGAACCAAGGACAGTTTTGTTGTATGTACTGGTTACAAATCAATTAGTTCCAAAGCTGGACAGCACTTGTACCTGTTGTAGCAGTGCCAGTATCAGCACTGTTTCCAAACTGACATGCTTTCAGGAACAAGGCACTCCTTGTCCTCCAGTCTCAGAGGGTTCTCTGATAGCACAGGAATGATTGGGAATGGCCAGCAGCTGAGGGACCCAGCTAACTCCATGTATGTCTACAATGCTATGGGAAATCTGGCACAAATGTGACTCCCACAAATAGAGCTGTGTCCTACCTCGATAACTCAGTCATGGAGGGGAAACAGGGCCAGGAGCTCCAGCCCTCTGCCTGTCCTGTGACTCCACCTGAATTCCACAGCCCACGCTGTACTCTCGCTGTCACTGCTGTGCCTGTGTGCAGCCTGGGATGGATTATTTCTGCACGTTGCAATCACATTCTGCCGTTGTAGAACAGACTTGATCAGTGTTTCAGTAGTTGGCATAGTTATAGTCAGTATTTTTTACTACTGTTGAAGTTTATTACCAAATATTCCCTAATCTAATGTTTTGATTGTCCTTGAACAAGGTTTTATTTTTTATTTGCTAAATTAGTAAAGGGCACTATTTATTGTTCAAACAACCAAACTGATAAGTCCAAAATTACTGTGAAAATGATACTGAAGTTTCTCAGAAATCGATTGATTCACAACTGTTGAAGTATAAAAACTAAAAAATAGTTTAACAAATCTGCAGTGGATGTGCGAATGGGGAAAAAGTTACAAGTACTGACACATCCTTATTGCAGACAGTTTGGCATCCTAAACACAGGATGGCTGTGCTGGTTGGATCCTTAAAGGAAAACATGTTATAGCTAGCCCAATCTCTCTCAATATAACCTTATTTTCACCTTTTTCTGCATGAGTCAAAAATGGGTTTTAAAATAAATTTGAAACACCAGAAACAGTAACAGGGTAGAATTTTGTGTCAGAGTCTGTGCCCACTGACGTGTTAAAATGTAAAATTGCTCAGTGCAATTCATTGTTACCACATAGGAGCACACCTTGGAGTATAATATATATTGTCAGTATAAACTCCTGAACAAAGCACATCTCCACTTACTGGGGTTCCTGTGCTTTTTCATTCCAGGAGAGAGCGCTTGATGCCTGCAAAGGCTCAGAACCATTCACACTGCACACAGGCACCTGCAATTCTGAGGTGAGTACACGGCACCAGAGTCTCAAGAGTTCTTCCTGAGCTGCTCATTTCTCCTGACAGCCCTGCCAATGCACAGTGCAAACACTGGGGCAAAGTGTCCCTGAGCAGGGTAACTCCAGCCAGGCAAACAGCCAACCCCACTGGATTACCTTCTTCAGAGCTCACTCTGATGCTGCTCTTGCAAAAACAACACCTTCCACTCCACATTTGTTTTCAACATCTCCTGTTTAGAAAATGTTTTGGAACAAAAGTTCCCAAGAGGGTAACTCTTCTCTATTTTGATCTCTTTCAGATCATCTGTCCTCCAAAAAACAACCGCTTAATCAGCAAGAAAATTCCTTTTGTAGTGCCAAGCTCATCAGCTGGTCTGCTTGATAGCAGTGGAAATAATGAAGGAAGAGAGAATATTCTTGAGATGGGTCTGTCAAATACTATCCCACAGAATGCAAAAACAAGCAAAGGTGTCTATCTTGAACTATATTCAGCCCTAGCAATTATAAGAAAATCATAACTATTACTAGTTGTTCAATATAGAAATGTTATTTTCCATGTAAAATTGTCCCTTCTCAGAGTAAAGCTGTGCCTTCTGCTGGTGTCATCTGATGTGTGAGTTCACTGCAGGAAACCAGAGACACCACAATGTTTTTTGATTAAATGTATAGATCAAAAAGCTGAGTTTGCTAATTTTTTTTTTTTAATACTGACCTGTAAATGTAGAGCTGCCTTTCCCACACACACAAATACTGAGTGTTGTTTTTGACAGACGTATTAACAAGAATAGCTAGTGATAAGTAAGCAGTCTCAAGTCAGTCTTAATTCCAGTTTTCTGCAGTGTGTGACACATGTATAGGGTTTTGTTGTTGTTCAATTCAAGGATCTAATTTTGCTCATTTTAACCTTTTCTAGATCATCCAGGCTCTGAGAGCAGAAAACCAAACTTCTTTGGGAAGATTCCTTTAGCTGGTTCGACTGCAAACAATCAAAGCAGTCAGGATGTTGCCCCACCACCGGCTCTTAAGCACAGACCACAACCAGTGCACCTCGGACAAGCAGTGACAAGTAAGGCATCACTTCAGTTTGAGGTGGCAGTATTTGCCTTGGCCAGATCTAAGTGACCAAATTGTTTAAAATATTTCTAAATATTAAGATCTTTCTAAATTTTGTGCACATTTTAGGTATTTCATGTACTAGCTGCTCCTAACTCGATCCCAGTGTCTCAGGAGTCTGTTTCTGTACAGACACTCCTCTCTTCCCAGAAGTCCAGGCACTGCCTATTGAGAACATTGGCTCCAGGGTCACTGTCCAGAACATTCTTTTCCAGGGTCACTGGGAGGCTGAGAACAGTTCTGAAAAGACCACAATAAAAATACAAAACATACAGCACACACTGAATGTGAAATACATTAGTTGGTTCAGTCTGGAATGATTTTTCTTGCCATCTTAAGCTGTGCTCTTGTGTACCTCTGCAAGAGTAGCTCCTGACTCCAGGAACAGGTGACAGGGTGCCATCCATTCCCTCACTTACATGATCTCAGGTCTTCCTACAGAACAGAGGCAGGAAGGGCCAGCTTCTGGTTTGGGAAGCCTGACTCTGCTTGTGGGTGAAGCTCTGGGAGCTGTTTTTGCTAACTTTTTGCAAACTGCTTTGTGATAGTTCTCAGCGTAGCTGGCCATCCTTCTCCCTGGCAATTCACTTGAGTGATGACATAATTTCTGAATAAATCAACAGACTAGATTGTGCAGGAAAAGTTCATCACACAACCCTCAGCAACAATCAGAATGACAGAGGCATGTTCTCCAAAGCAACGTGGCTTTTGGTTCTTAATTGTTTCCTGTACACTAAAAACCCCAATATCAGTACTAAGTGTTCTAATCACTTTGTGAAAAGAGACAGAACCCAAAGCTCTTGACCATTTTGCCAAGAGTATTACTTTTCTTATCAGTTTGGCTTTGATGTATATTCATTTTCCCAGTTTCACGGTACATGTTTCAAACACTCCTGCTACCCTGAGCTGTTATCTGTCCTTCCATTTTTTACAGGAGAAGTTTTCTCATCTGTGCCAAGCCAAGCTGTTTTGTGTGAAGTTCAATACAGATGCTCAGCAAATAGCATAAGACCTGAAAATCTCCTCCCTAAAAAACTGAGCACTTAATGGTCTTTAGAAACACTTATTTTCTGCCATCTGACCTTCATGAGTTTCAAATAAAAGATGAAAATACTTTGGACTAGTTTTGAACCTGCAATGCACATAAACTAACTCTTCCTACTTTCTTCCTCTACTGGGTTAATATTTCTGGTGTCGATGTTACCACTTGCTAAAAACTTCTGGAAGAAAATAGTACTAGTTTAACTCATTTTGTTTCCTTTTTCCCTCTCACTTCCTTTTCACTTTTTGTTTCCAGGTCGTTGCTGCAAAGGAAACTTCTGCCAAATACTCACGTGCCAGAGACAGACCATACTGAGCTGCATGACGGAAGGACGTCTCAATCACCTGCTGGACGTGCTTCGCTCGCAGCAGACGCTGTCCCGAATGGATTATGAGACAATCACCTCCCACCCCACAGTGACCGGGCGAGCTCGGGCACTGCTGGACACTTGTCTTTGCCTCGGAGAGAGGGCAGCACAAGGGGTGCTGACTGTGCTGTCAGTGATCAAATGTAGTCCTCTGCATTATCAGCATTGCCCAGGCTGCCCTGCTAAGGTGAACAGGCTGCTGTTGTGACGTATTTTCCTGCAGTCTGTTAAATTCCTCTGAGCACCAGTACTCTGTAACAGCAACGATTCATGTTAGTTCCTCATAACCCATTGACTGAAGTCAATCCTTCCTACAGCCCATGACATTTTTAAGATTGAAAGGCTTCAGAGAACCAAGTATTTCTTCAACAGGGCCTTGAGGAAGACTTGGACGTTGCACTCAGGTGGGAATACCGAGTGCTGCAGGCTTTCTTGCCTTCCTCTGGACTTCTCCACGGACACAGATGCTTCGGAGCATCCTGCTGCTGCATGGGCTCATCCACAGGTCACAGACCGTTTGAGTTCACACTGGAGTTCCAGTTTGTCCAGTACACAGAAACACTGCTGTTATCAGAATGTTCCCAGGCACAGGAGAGCAAGATAAGTGGTACAGCAAGCAGTGAAAGCAAAAAGCCAGCCACTAACAAGCACTAATGTACAGAAGGCAGCAAGCCCCATGGCAAGCACACAAGCCTGTCAGCAGCTAAGCAGCAATAGCAGCTATAAACTTGATCTAGCACATTCCAACCAAATCTGCTCTTGCCTTGAACCCTTCGAGCCTTGTGTTGGGTGCCGTGACTGTGCAAGCTCTGCTCAGCAATAACAAAAACATCCTGGAATTATCAACACTGTTTTCAGCACAAATGCAGAACACAGCCCCACAGTGGCTACTGTGAAGAAAGTTAACTCTACCCCATCCAAAACCAGCACAACTGTAAAGGAAAATAATAAGATTACTCTAGTTATAATGAAAATTACAATATAAGATGCCAGTTTTTTGAAGGCCCAGTGGGATTTCTTCAAGCTTCATGGCACCAGATTAACATGAGAATTTATGCAATCTACAGGTATTTCAAACACAAAACCATGTTACTCTGTTTCTCTGTGTTGCCTTTGGCTCTCTGCAGTCTCAAAGTTCTCTCTGAATTCAGCAGTTTGGTAGACTGCAATTTTAAATACAGTAATATGTTGTCTAAGCATACTTAAAGAGATAAGAAATTTGTTACATCAAATTTGCCGCTACAATACTGATGAAAGCATAAACATAATTTTCTTTTGCATAACTTAATTAAACTTTGAGACTGCCTTGAGATAAAATGTTGTTACAATTAAAAGCATTGTCTACCAGGATGTGTTGACAATAGTTTTGCTTATTAAAGGAGCTAAATATCTGTTTCACAGTTAATTTTTTTCTCAGTCAACACTTTAAATGTGAATTTTCAACAGTCTCTGCTAAAAAAGGGATGTGAGGGAAAGAACTGCTGTCAGGGTGTTTTGCCTCTTTAGAAGGAATAAAATAATCTGAGTAAAACAAATAAACATTCACCTGTGGGAAACAGTTCCCAATTTTTAAAAGAGAAACTGGCAATACTGTTGAAACTTAATTATCAGCTTCTGTTGGACACTTTATACTTCTGTGAAAGTTGTGCTGGCTGGCAGGCTATGCTGATTTTTTGTCGTTATGTTTTTGACACAGAAATAGTTTTAGCTCTTTTCTAGAAACACTTGCCTACTTCAGAACATAATCTGATGGCAGACCTAAGCCCAGTGTCAGTGATGCAGAGCTGGCATCAAAGAATGTCTCCTCAAGAATATAAATCTCCTAAGGCCTGCAGTGTGTAACAGTGCCTAATGCTGATGGAGTGTGTAACTGTGCCCTCAGTGTGTAACTGTGTCTAATACTGATCACTGCAGTGTGTAACTGTGCCCTCAGTGTGTAACAGTGTCTAATACTGATCACTGCAGTGTGTAACAGTGTCTAATGCAAATCACTGCAGTGTGTAACTGTGCCCTCAGTGTGTAACAGTGTCTAATACTGATCACTGCAGTGTGTAACAGTGTCTAATGCAAATCACTGCAGTGTGTAACTGTGCCCTCAGTGTGTAACAGTGTCTAATGCTGATCACTGCAGTGTGTAACAGTGTCTAATGCAAATCACTGCAGTGTGTAACAGTGTCCTATGCTGATCACTGCAGTGTGTAACTGTGCCCTCAGTGTGTAACTGTGTCTAATACTGATCACTGCAGTGTGTAACAGTGTCTAATGCTGATCACTGC
>NW_020956461.1:6764-13159 GCF_003031625.1 Empidonax traillii
AGTGTGTAACAGTGTCTAATGCTGATCACTGCAGTGTGTAACAGTGTCCAATGTTGATCACTGCAGTGTGTAACAGTGTCCTATGCTGATCACTGCAGTGTGTAACAGTGTCCTATGCTGATCACTGCAGTGTGTAACAGTGTCTAATGCTGATCACTGCAGTGTGTAACAGTGTCCTATGCTGATCACTGCAGTGTGTAACAGTGTCCTATGCTGATCACTGCAGTGAAATACCCCACTTACGTTCCTCTGCCTGGGCCCAGGCTGGCTCCCCAGCTCAGATTTCTACCGTCCTTGCCTCTGGGTGCTGCAGTTACCTTGGTACTACAAAATAATGGTGAATACACAGTAAAGACAGAAGAATCAAACTGTTCTTTAGTATCTGTGGGAAGGAACAAGGCTTGAATGTGGACAACTGGAGTTGCAGGAAGGAAACATAAAACATGGGTAACCCTAGACTGCAAAGGGGATAATAAAACAAAGTTACTTCAGGACTGATTAGTAAAGTTCTCTGTTGCAGTTACTTAGAGAAAACAAAATTAAAATAAATAGATGTTAAAAATTACAAGTCATATTCAGATTTCAAGAAGCTATTTAAACTTATTAAAGGAACAGTAAGTGGAGTAGGTAGATGGTTATTTTTCTGCCTTATTGCAATGTATTTTTCTTTTTGATGATGGTTGCTGCTATCTTGCTGATTTGCAAAAAGATGACTGTCCCTTGCCCTTTGTCCTATCTATACAACATTTTTATCTGAGCTGGGATACTTCCTGCAATGTAAGAATGTCTGCACTAGAATTTGCTTGAGGTTGATTTGTGGAAAATTAATCTGAGGTACTGGAATGAAATGTTTAAGAGATTAGTCTTTCCAGGAGAGAGCAAGACAAACAAAGCTATAAATACCACTCAATGTTGTTACCAGTGCCAGCTAAACAGTTTCAGAGAACATCAGAGGAAGATAACAAGTGCATATTCATAAAATACTAATCTACAGAATTTCAAAAACTGCATGAAGGGACTGCTAACATACACAGAATTTGACACCACGTAAGAAGTCTCAAATGTACAAAACCTGAAGCACTAATGAAAACATACTAAAACATGTTAACCCTCAAGGGTTCTTATTTTATTGTTTGAAGTCTGAGTTCTACATAATCCTGTAAACATTTGTCAAGCTTGCACAGGTTTAGTAACTTGAGCTGTTCATGTGAAGATTTGTGAGGAAGGCCAAGTGCAAATATAAACATGATGAGAGGGAAGGACCCAAACATCACCGAGGCAGGACAGAGAATCCTGTTTCTGTGCTGCTGTTCACTGATTGCAGTGCTGTACAGCCAGTGACTATCATCTCCTCCAGTAACATGTGCTGTCTCTCAGCCTGCTGGGCCATTTTATGCTTCAAGAACTTTTGTCTTGCACTCTATTCCCTTTCATTCTTTTGCTGCCCCCTTCTTTGCAAAATACTTTATGGGTGCTCAAAAGGCCTTAGCACAGTTTGATTTTTTTTCCTTCTCAAGACAAGTAATCCCTTCCTTGCTTGCCTGGTACTACATTCCCTTAACTGAGCACATGGTTGACTTGACAGCTGGTATGTCAGCTGAGTTAAACAAAACTCCTGGGTTTTGAAGGTAAGTCCACCATAAATTAAACTACCTGACAAGGTCTGAAAAGAACATATTTAATGAGTTATTTGTGCCACACTAAAGTCAGCATAGCTGCAAGAACATAATAATTGTAAGCATTTTACTTAACCCCAGCATGACAAAAATGGTAGACAAGAAGCTCATACATACTATTTCCAGCTCTTGTACTGATATGGCAGAAATCTGTGATCAGTATTTTCATATTTCCTGCCTTTATTTCTCTTTGCTAAGAATACATCCCAAGTTAGAGTTACAGAACTCCTTCAACCAGGATGAATTAAATGGCAGTGATTTAGACTAAAAATTTATTCACCCCTTGAAATGTGACAACATTCCAAAGTACCTCAATACCTATTTCCAACTGTTGTACTTGAACCTTCCACACAGCAAAAGCGACATTCACACAAGCAGAAAGCACAGCTGAATTTCACCCTCTCAGAAGTAACCTGGCTGTAGTTCACAAAGTTCTGTGCAGTTAGTCCTTTTCAAGAAAAAAGTGTCATATTAGTTAACAGAATGACTACCAACATTATATCTGTTTGTCCTCTTGGATGAAAAAGAGCTCAAAACTTTTTTTAACTCATTAGAATGTTACCTGGGGAAAAAAAGTCAAAAATGAGAGAACTGAATAAGGAATACAGCTGGAAAATGAAAAGAACCCTGAATGTATCAGATTTTGACAGCATTCAGCTCTAAGCATGGACTGAGGAGAACCCAGGAGGGAGAGAAAGGCTGATAAGCAGTGAGGAAACCTGGCGTGTAAGGACAAGGTGATAAACTTGCATGTGTTTGAGCTGGCAAACAGCAGGTGAAGGGCACAGCAAAGAGTGGAGCAGAGGCAGGGAACATGCAATGAGGAAACAGAGCACCCGGTCTGTTTTATGGCTTTGTGATTCTGGAGTAGCTTTCAAACAGGGGCTTAAAAAAGATTTAAAGGCATTATGAAGACAGGCTCCTTCCCCATAGCCAGAGAAATTAGCAATATTCATGGAATTTCTTTTTTTACCTGATCTTTAGTTGACAAAATTAATATAAACAAGAGTGATTTGCTCAGCTTTGATACCTCAGGCTGTTTAGCTTATTTATGCAAACTACAAACGTTTAATGTGATTTAAGGGAGAAATGAATGTATTTTTGCTGGGAGTTACGTAACATGAATATTAATAACTGGTGTAACTGTTTATTTCACTAACACCTACCTGTGAAGTCATGTGCCTGTTAGCAAGGCAGCTCCCAGGACGATGGAACAGGGATAATTTGAATTAAAGAGCCCTGGAGGTTACTGCCACCCTTTACAGTGTTTCTGTTAGTTCTGAAAGGAAAAGAAGGCTTTCCTACATTTTTGCTTCTCTGCAGATCATGGCTGGCCATCTTCTCTCAAATACAATGAAAATCTTTTCCATTTTTATTAAAAGGCAATCTTTATTAAGCAAGATCTCTGTCAATCCATTAAATGTTTGCTGACAGAGCCACTGAAATATATAATCTTTTTCATGTAGAAAATTTAACTATTTTAAGATTATTTATTACCCTCAACTTTCTCTTGTCCCCTTTGTCAATTTTTAAAATGGGATTTTCTTCACATTAATGTATTTGCCTTCTTCTTTATCCATGAAACTGCAGGAATATTAAAAAAAACCAACAACACACTCTTAAGACAAACACTGTTAAAATGCAAACAAAATAATAGGACAAAAAATAGGTCCTTACTTGTGCTGAACTGGCACGACCTCACATAGAAATTTGTTTTTCTGATAGACTGCATGCCTCAGACAGGTTTTACTAAACCCTGTGTGAGACTGAAAGATTTACAGCCAAGGAAATATTTCGACTCGGGGAGGTTTTCTGCAAAACCAGCTATTACTGCTGTCCCCTCCCTTCTGCTCTGACTCCTGAGCTGGTTAAAATGTAGTCTGGTATGTCTGGCTAAAACCTTTTCTCTCCACTGAAATCAATCACATGCTGGTATTCAAATCTGCAGATGTATATGTTTACAGAAATCTCTCACTTGGGTGTAGAAGTCATGATATGTACAGGAGAATAGAGATTTTTATGCTGGTTTATATTATCTTTCAAAACTAAAATTACATCTCATTTTCTGTATGATATATATCGGGGTTTGAACTCAGCTGTTGAATTTAATTTTATTTTAATGTGTTCAGTAGGAATCTTTTCTTCTATTCCATTTACCAGCATACCAATATAGCAATTTAATTCATTCTTAGAGTCAGAGAAGCATTTAGACTGGAAAAGACCTTTAAGACCCTTGAGTCCAACTGTAAACCTAACAGTGCCAAGTCCAGCCCGTTCTTAGCTAGTCTGAGACTATTTATTTTGTTTTAAATCCGAAGGTAACTCTCACCTTCTTCCCCCAAATTAACCCCCATCTGGGAAAGCTGTTGGGCTTCAGTGTTCCTTATGCTCATCTTCAGTAGCAAGAGAAGGTGCACCAGGCCCGTGGCCAGACCTGTCCTGCTTGTAATAGTGCCAATTAACTATGCCAGTTAATTGTGCATAGTGACAGCTGCAGAGGGAAAGGTGCAGTAATGATTTGTTACTTTAAGATGTGCTTGGGCACGAGAGGACTTTTCTTCTTTGTTTTTACAGGTGACTATTTAGTCATAGATGTTTTTTCTGGCACAAAGGAAGCCTTTTTAAAGAACAAAATAAAAGATAATTATCAGGATTTCACAGCTGTAATTTCACAGTATGGTATACACTGGATTTAACTCCAACAACATGCAGTGTAGCTGTCTCCTGATTGTTTCAGCACAGCCCCCTAACAGAAATATTTGGATTTTGTTTTAATAACACAACCTCACGATTAACTACAACATATGTGACTCTAGCACAGAATAATCCAGAATAACAATTTCCCCAGTGATACAACACTTCAGTAATTAAATTTGTCCTTTGCAATAAGGGTAAATAGGGAGTTGTTCATGTAGTGTGGCACCAAGCAACCTACGTGATCGACTGACTGCAGTGTGGGGTGAGGACACTCGCAGGACTCCAACCAGAAAGTCTGTTGCATGAGATGACACCGATGACCCATCTTAACAATTAACCTGGCCATCTCCTACAGTTCCAACATAAGTTGAGGTCTTCCACATTTTCCCACACTGACACTGAGGTAAAAATAACTGCCTGACCTGCAGGAGCAGTAATCTGACACACAGAAGCATGAGGTGCAGTCTCCCCTGCCATCTGCCCGAGTCTGACACAGAAGCCCAAAGCTCTCCCTTTGCCTTCTCTTCCAGATTCATGGAACAGTGAACACAACAATGTCACCAATGCTGCACAAGTGACCATGTCTCATTAAATCTATGCTATTGGTATTAAAAATGCCAATATTGTAGCTTGTGAGATGAAAACTAAGAAAAACTAGTACTGAATAAAACAGCAGTAAACTTTAACAAAAGCAAATATTTCTTCTGGAACTAAAGTATACCTGTGTCTGTAGCACAGCTTTGAGTGGTTTCTAAAGTTTGATTTATGGCACTTCACAGTATGTGACTGGGAAGCTGAAAGGCTTTTCATAGTTGTGGGGATCTTGCATAACTTGGGAAACTCTTGGTAGTTCTTAATTAGTCCACTATGACTTGCTCTGTGGGACACTGTACACACCAACTAATCAAGAGCCAAGTGTGGAACAAAGGAGGGAAGTGCAAAACACTCTCAGATAGACTGCTGAGAAATCATTTCTGAAAAGTTAGCAAAGCCAACTATCATTTTAATTTTAGGCCTGAATACCTTCTAATATTAGCAAAGAATGGATTAGACACTGGAACAACTGTGCTGGCAGAAAAAAGACCAAATCCATTAACAGAAATAGTATTTACTGCAAAGGCAAATGGACTGGCAATGTTTGGAGAAAACACTTTCCCTAATCTTAAAGACTCTCTTAGTTTTAAGATACTTTACAGCTCAATTTTTAGGGGGCACTTTTAAATATTAAAGCATTCTGAAAATCTTACTCATGGAACATGCAACCTTGGGCAAGAACTCAGCAAAAACGTCCAGGGTGCTCTCTGATCTTCTATTTGTGAAACAACAAAGGTTTGTTTATTTTACCAGGTATATGCCTGTGCTCCACAAACTGCAGGAATAGAACTCCTTTGTCACTCTTTCCTCACATACACATGAGCCTGTTCCCCCTATAGGCAAAACACATTAGGTCATATTTGATTTGCACACGCTGTGTGGAATCTATGCACAGGAACGTCTTTGGGATTGTGTTTTGGAAAACTTTACTTTTAAAGACAACCTAAATTTGGATTGAATACAAATACAGAATCCTGCAGAAGTCTGAAAATTTAGGGAATAAAGGCTGTCCTTACTATGTGTTCACCCAACCATTGTTCCCATTACTGTAAAGTATTGAGTTATTAGAAATTCTCTAAATAAAACAGGAGGGAACCCTTTTATTAAAGGTACAAGTTCATTTGCACTGCACAAACCTTTCAGGGTAATTCAGTAATCAAGAGAAAGGTGACAGGAGTGCACCAAAAGCAAAGATGCAAGAGTGGGATCAGCACTGATGGGGTTGTACTCGACACGCTGGATTCAAAGGAGCTCTGCTAAGGAACATCTGGCTGAATTTAAATGGCAAAGCTTGGACTCAGCACGATAACACAAACAAAATGATGATATTGGCTTCAGCCTCTGGTAACCAGCTGCTCTCAGACAGGGTATCGATGTAACTACTGCTGAGGATTATCAGAATCTTCTAAGCTTCCATACTCCTGCTTT